>NC_069002.1:15411647-15421069 GCF_001194135.2 Octopus bimaculoides
TGGGGGGGGGGGCAAACACAGACACACAAACACATACATATATATATATATATATACATATACATATATACGACGGGCTTCTTTCAGTTTCCGTCTACCAAATCCACTCACAAGGCTTTGGTCGACCCGAGGCTATAGCAGAAGACACTCGCCCAAGATGCCACGCAGTGGGACTGAACCCGGAACCATGTGGTTGGTATGCAAGCTACTTACCACACAGCCACTCCTGCGCCTGTGTAGCAGAGAATCTAGTGAAAAGTATCAAGAGTAAAATAAATGAAAAAATAGGGAAAACAGTGGAAAAGATTTTTGGTTTTACACTGCAAGGAGAAAATTGAAAGAACGTGTGTATTTGACGTTTTGGCGAGTGGTCCTTCTATGATAAATGGGAGAGCAAAAGAGAAAAGGTTTTGGAAGGAGAGGAGATATGTATCTTTCGTGAGTAGTGTGGTGGCAGTGATTAAAGATGTTGAGGCTATTGTCATAATAGAGATAAACGAGATGTAAGCGAACGGAGATTATTGACTGATATTTTGAGTGAGGATAGGAATTGAATGTGGATGTGTGTGAAAATGTGTTGTTCAGGGGAGGTAAGTTGGTCGTTCAAACTAAAGTCGTTGTTCTCATTATAACCAGGATCAGGAGAACCGTGGCGTAAGACAACAACTGCAGACAGCGGGGAGGAGAGAAGTGTGTTTGAGTAAGTTGAAATGCCAAAGACGATAAGCGTTGTTTCGTCAGATGTCCAGACGCTGTTTTCTAAATCGATCCGCTAGTCTCGAACCAGTCTCACTTATATCCAACTGGCCGCATACTCGGAATGCTATATAATAGACAATGACCCTTGTGGTGCAGGTGAGCCGGTCGGTGATATGGCAGGCAAGCGTTGTATTCGTTAGGGTGTTTGTTGTTAAGTATGTAGCTGTAGCATAGATAAGAACAAAGGATCCGGGTTTAATGTGTGGAGTAGATTTATTGACCAACAAGTCGTGAAGATCGTGGTTGGATCTGAAGAACAGAGTAGGGTATTCAAGGAAGAAGTGGAAAGTTCTAGTAAGCAGATTGTCGGGGATTGGAATACTGTAGGATGGTCCACTGGAAACAGGCTGGTAGGTGAGAAGAAAAGGAAAACGGTCGGTAGTTACGATGTGTGAGGATTGAGACAGTGTTGTAACCAGAGAAGGAAGCGGATGGTCTCTATTTCTGGTTTGAAGTAACCGCGCCATGTGAAGTTGTAGTGCAGACACTGAGATTAGGACTCAGAGTCAGGGGAATAGCTACAAGTTTGTTTGGCAGTGAAGGAATTGGGAGTAGTAGATAGTAGATTTAGTTTATTAAGTAGGAATGAGAAGCGGCGGATTTGTGAAGGAACGAGGTAGAGATGATGAAATTGCGAAGGTCAGTGAAAATCGAGATGTTCCTAAAGTTGATAGATGCGATGCTATAGTGGAAAGATTTGACGGAAGTGGTTGAGAAACTAACCTGTTTTCTAGTAGTGCCGATATAAAGTTAAAAAGTAAAGTAATTTTCTCGAGTCATACCGACTCATAAGGGCTGGTTTCTCGGTTTCCATGGCGTATAAATTATCCACCTGAACGGGACGCCGGCCCGTAGTAGGATTACTCATTTTTGTTAGCTGGGGGGAACTGGGACAACATGAAATGAAGTGTTTTGCTCAAGAACACAATGTGTCACCCGGGCCAGGAATCGAAACTACAATCTTACGATCGTGAGTCCATCGCTCTAACCTCTAAGCCACGCTATAGTACCGATACAGTGATAAATGTATGGGTTACAGAGTGAGGCAGCGAGTCTCAACATGATCTACAGACAGGTCAGCGTGGTTAGTGGGTGAGGAACTATCCTGAGTCATTTCGCACCTGTTAGTGACCACAATACTGTATGGACAAAGGAAAACAGCACAAGAGATTTGAATGTTTCTGTAAGATTAGGCGCGTCACTGCGTGTAGCTGAAGGTGGTAAACAGGCCCGAGAGGGAGAGAGGGAGAGGGAGACAGAGATTAAATTGGGTCAAATGTCCAGTGAGATGAATGTCCGCCGATTTAACTGAAGGAATCAGTATTGATGGACGCAAATGAATTGTTACGGGGAAAAGGTAGACAGATTTGTGCATTGCAATAATCGATGGATGTTGTTCTGTCTGAAACTCGTCATTAGACGGAGTGAGTAGCATGAAACGGAAATCCTACCAAGGAGAGAACATTTGGCTTTGGAGTATTGTAAGTGGAGGAGTAAAGTAACAATGTCGTGTGAGATGCAACATTTTAATGTGATATTTGTATAATGTCGAAATCAAACCTGGAGTGTGTGTGTGTGTGTGTGTGTGTGTGTGTGTGTGTGTGTGTGTGTGTGAAAGAGAGTGAAAGAAAGAGAAAGCGAGTGAGAGAAACAGAATATTGCAAACAATGAATGCGATAAACATGGAATGAAAAAGTATAAATAAAAGCACATTAAAAACTATCTTGTACCGAATATTTGTGAAAATTTGTGAACTTAGTAAATATTTCTTTCAGTAATTTATCATAGTCCACGGCGGTGCATCAGCATGGCCGCAGCTCTAACCTGAAACTATATAAAAGATATAAAAGATAGTTGTTTACAAATAGCGAATTAAAACTTGAAATGAAAACATTTAAATAGAGAGTGAGAGACTTCGCCGTTTTACGTCAATACTGAAAGATGACATTGAGAAACATTTTTAAAGAAGTGAATCATAAATATAAAGCAATATTTTTTATTTTTAATAAAAAGATCAAATGAAGAGCATAATATCATCAGAAAAAAGGTAATTAAAATTCATTAAAATTACAGATCTATCGGACTTTCAAAGAGGTCAAATTGTTGGTGCTCGTATGACAGGTGCTAGCATATCGAAAACAGCCGAAATGTTTGGTGTATCAAGAAGTACAGTCTCGAAATTAATAACAGCCTTTGAAAAAGAGGGAAAAACCTCCTCGTCGAAACAAAACTCCGGAAGAAAACCAAAACTTTCAGATAGGGATCGTCGAACTCTTACACGAATTGTTAGAAAGGATCACAAAAGAACAACTCCCAAAATTATTGCAGAGTTAAATGACCTCCTCGAGAACTCAGTTTCCACAAAACTGTTCACCGGGAGCTGCACAAAGCCGGATTTCACGGGAGTGCTGCAATCAAAACAACCACTACTTTCAAAAACAAACGTTGCAAAGCGTTTAGAGTGGAGTAAAGACCTACAGAATTGGTCCCTAGAGCAGTGGAAGAATGTTATTTTCTCGGATGAGTCATCCTTTACCGTATTTCCGACCACCGGCCAATCACGTGTGGAGACAGCCAAAACAAGCATTTAACCCAGACTGTCTTCTTCCAACTTTTAAACATGGAGGAGGATCTGTGATGATGTTGGGGGACTATATCTCAGAAATCCGCCGGCCTAATGGTTTCCCTTCATGGCAGAATTAATAGTCAAAACTATTTAAGCATTTTATCTGATCAAATTCATCCTGTGGTTGCGGAACTGTTTCCGGAGGGAAACACAATCTTTCGGAATGATAATGCACCAATTCATACAGTTAAAGTTGTTACTGAATGATATGAGGAACATTCTAGTGAAGTTGAACATCTTATCTGGTTACCACAGTCCTCAGATCTCAATATTATCGAACATTTATGGTGCATTTTAGAAAAACAATTAAGGATCCGTTATCTTCCACCATCATCACTACAAGAACTGGAGACTGTTTTAGCTGAAGAATAGACAAAAATTCCTTTGGAAACAATTCAAACTTTGTACGAGTCCATACCTTGTAGAATTCAAGTGGTAATTACTACCAAAGGTGGTCCTTCTCCATATTAAAATTAATTTGTTTGAAATTTTAAGGTGTTTCCATTATTTTGTCCAAACCCTGTACTTCTGTGTGATGATAGAGAAGGATACGAAATGGAGTTGGTGAGGGCCTCGCTACAAATGTTCTGACTTGCAGAGCAGGTACAGTTGTCATTGTTGTTGTTCTTGTTTAGTTCCAGCTTAAACTGAATCCAGCAAAATCTATAGTGAGAGGCAATGGTAACCTGGTGAATCCTTGGTGTAAATTAAACTATATTGCTGGATATCTTATTCATTTCTTAAGACGTCTGCATATAATTTGAGTGTCTCGCCTGCTATTTCTCGGATAAAGTGAATAGTCTGGTTGAATGGGGATTTAGCTGCTATTTATATGAAATCGACTTTATAGAGCAACCCTAACCTAAAAAAAGTAAGGTATTCAATTTGTGAGCAGCCAATGTATTTGCAAGCATAATGTATCTTGAACCACATTATCCAATGTGTTCATTTTCCCCTTTTCGAGACAATTATTTGTAGCAGGTCACGCGACTGCATAGAAAAGACGCTGTTTTTTTTGGGTTTTTTTACAGTCGTTGATCAACCCTGATCGAACTGACCAGTGATCAAAGTCGTGATTCAAGCCTATTTCTACCTCTACTAAAGGAGTCTCTTCATTTTTTTTAAAAGACAGTTGAGTGTGGTTTTAAGGCGAACTCGTTTTTTGTTTCTAGCAAATCATGCGACTGGTTCGTGGACATGTGTCGTTGCCTGTCAGCTCTGGTTAAACAGAGCGAGAAAAAAAAAAACCATTCCTTGTTGAAGGACTTGTTTCTTTGGTGCATTGAGACTTGTGAGTCATTTTAATTGCAAATACGTTTTGTTGGTTTCACTTCGTCGACTATCAAGTGCACCACACTCATAATTTCACACACACACATGTCGTAGGCGTGTGGTGGATTCACTGTGCCTTAATGCGAACAGTACTTAAGAATTTGTATTTTATTGATCAAATTGTAACAGTTCAGTCGTATTGTTTATATAATATTTATATAATATTATTGGTTCGTGATTCATCAAATAGCTCTCAGAACTGAATGTTCAGGTGTTAGATTTATGTAATCACTTCTTCGCTAGCAACAGGTATGATAAAGTCTTGTGTGGGCTAAGATATAGAGCTGACATATTCCTATCTTATTTGTTCATTTGTTTGGGTTTCCCAATCTTTTATTATTCTGTGCATGTCTAGAACTGCAGTGTGTGTGTGAGAGAGAGAGAGAGAGAGAGAGAGACGAGGGGGAGGGGAGAGAGAGAGAAGTGTTGAGTAAAGGAGAGAAAAAGTAAAAGAATGCATGTGTGAATGAGGGAGAAGGCGAAGTGGGAGAACGGAGAGATAAAATATTTGACGAAAGTGGATGGAAAGAACGCGCGTTGATGTGTGGGAGAAAGAAAGAAAGAAAGAAAGAAAGAAAGAAAGAAAGAAAGAGAAAGAAAGAAGAAAAGAAAAAAAGAACAAGCAAACAAACAAACGATCAAAGGACAGAGTATGGACGTGGTAAAGAAAATTAGAGTAAGTGCTCAGAAACAGAAATTGTAAGTGGACCAAGACTGTTGTCACCTGACTTCTTTTCATAGGGTAGAGCCCTGACGTTTTTCTTTCTTTATAGTAAGCAAAGACCCTTTCAGATATGCATTGCGTCCGAAACAATGTGCCGGCTGAGTCCCACCACCACCACCACCACCAGCTATAGGCCTCTTATGTCGAGTGTGGTGGGGTAGGCAAAGAGCTGGAAAAGTTACCACAAAGCGCTCTATCAAAAACATTACACTCTTTCTTCCCTCTCTGTCTCTGTCTCTGTCTGTCTCTTTCAGACAAACCGACAGACAGAGAGACTGGTGGGGGAGAAAGAAAGCTAACTTGTTAGATAGAATGTCTTGTAGTATTTATTTTGGTTCTCAGCGCTCTGTGTTCGAATCCGGCTGAGATTATATTTAGGGTGTCAGCATCATGATCGTAGGATTGTGGTTTCGATTCCTGGACCGGGCGACGCGTTGTGTTCTTGAGCAAAACACTTCATTTCACGTTACTCCAGTTCACTCAGCTGGCAAAAATGAGTAACGCTGCGATGGACTGGCGTCTCGTCCAGCTGGGGAACACATACGCCATTGAAATCGGGCCCATGAGTCTGGATAGGCTTTATAAGGGCGCATTTATTTATTTTTTTTAATATTAATTAGAGCATGATCGGAAGAGAGAGAGGGAGAGAGAGAGAGAGAGGGAGAGAGAGAGAGAGCGAGAGAAAGAGAGAGAGAAAGAGAGAGAAATTTAAAGGAAGAGACAGGTTGAAAGACAGAAAGAGAAGAATCAACTTTTGAGGGGTACTTTATCGACCTCAAGTAAACCTTGTTATGATTTGAACTCAGTACGTAGATGCTCGGAACAAACACAGAATAGCATAATCCCTTCTTTTCTTTTTAAAGACAGTATGTAGTTTCGTCTAAATTTGAGTGGATTCACTATACAGTCAGTTCCGAGGAACAGGCGTTGTCATAGTAAAGGTACATACAAGACTGAAGGGAAACGCTGCTGCTGACCAGAGGTAGGTGTGGCCTAGCTAGACTGAAAGTATTTAATTTAATCAAATATTGAAACCAACGAGCGGTTTCGCTTATCCGAAAGTTTGCTTCTTGAGTCACAGCATTCGCCACACATGACTACCTATTTATGTTAATACAAGGCCAGTCAGCTCTGATCAAGTAGACCAATGATTACAGGTATTCCAATTGTGACTCTTCAGTCATTTTATTTTCAGAAAACACGTTATCCAATGTGTCCGTTATCTAAGATGTGATTTGAGATTTGGCGGCTACTTCTATTAGACGAAGCAGTTGTACAGGGTTTCCTTCATTGCCTGGCATTAAGTGGAGGATGAAGATGATGGGTTAACAAAATCGTTCGTTTCGGCTTGTTTTGTTCTGAGTTCAAATCCCGTTGAGGCCAACTGTAACGCTTTATTCCTCCGGGTTCGATAAAAAGAAGTACTACTCAAGTATTGGCGTCGGTTTAATCAACTTCTCTCGCCGTCAAATTTCTAGTCTTATGCCTATGTTACAAACAGACACCAGCATAACCACCACTCACAAGCTGAAACAGACAAAAGAGCAAAAGAGACAAAGGATTGTGGCAATTCCCTTCTGGAGTAGACTTCGTTGGGACAAAGTGATTTCTGCTTTGGATTCAGTTATTTTTCTTGCTGGAAGACTAAGAAACTAACGCCTTGGTTCGAAAATATTGGTTTCAAACTTTGGTACAAGACCAGCAATTTCAAGGGAGGAGTTAAGACAACTACACTGACCCCACCCCAGTGCTCAACTGACACTTATTTCATCGACCCCGAAAGGATGAAAAGCAAAGTAGACCATGGCGGAATTTGGACTCAGAATGTAAAGAGGGACGAAATGCAGCTAAGCATTTTTCCAGACGTACTAACGATTCTGCCAGCTCACCGCCTTGTCTTGGCTCAAAGATATTGATATGACTTTCGATACCAAGATTTGATATCAAGATTTTGTTTCACAGCATTGCGATTTTATATTAAGTCACTATTTTTTATTGTATAGGAGTATGTAGTTGTAGATTAAGTTGCTATTTTTTAAATTGCATTTTTACTGACGATAGGATTAAGATACTATGGGTTTACTCAAGTCACTTTTTCCATTGCTGTAGAATGTATTAAAAGCTAAGTACAATGATAAGAAACTTTTAAATTAGAGACCCGAGTTTTACCACCAAAGCTTATGAAGCTGAGATGAGTCAACAGCGATGGGCGCCATTACAAGCTTTAACACTTTTGTCAGACGAGGTACCAAAGGAGTCAGAAATTTCGTGGTTGGTAGCCTACTTCCTATAAACACCACACATGTCATCAGTGGAAAATATTGATGTATTAATATTTACAAATGATGGCACTTAAACTTTGTGACTTTAGATTAAGTTATTAATCCTATATTGTTGTAATTTAAAATTCGAAGTGAGGAGCCTGTGGCCTACTGAAAGAAATCAATCGAGGGAAAATTCATTGTATTGGAATGTATTTTTTGTTTGCTTAGTTGTATTTAAAACCTATTTTCCCCCAATTAATTATTAATTTCATAATCAACCAATTATATTTATCTACATATACAATTTTTTTTCGGATAATGTAAACTGTAGACTAATACACACACATTGGTACATTTGCTTTCCACTAATGAAAATTTGCTGGTAGCGAAGACGTTAAAAAGATGGTAAAATATAAATACACTATTTTGTTATAATATTTTAGCAGGAGTGGCTGTATCGTAAGTAGCTTGCTTACCGACCACATGGTTCCGGGTTCAGTCCCACTGCATGGCACCTTGGGCAAGTGTCTTCTGCTATAGCCTCGGGCCGTGAGTGGATTTGGTAGACGGAAACTGAAAGAAGCCTGTCGTATATATATGTATATATGTATGTGTGTATGTGTTTGTGTGTCTGTGTTTGTCCCCCCCCCCATCGCTTGACAACCGATGCTGGTGTGTTTACGTCCCCGTAACTTAGTGGTTCGGCAAAAAGAGACCGATAGAATAAGTACTAGGTTTACAAAGAATAAGTCCTGGGGTCGATTTGCTCGACTAAAGGCGGTGCTCCAGCATGGCCGCAGTCAAATGACTGAAACAAGTAATAGAGTAAAAGAGTATATTATTCACCATTTCACTGTAGTTTTCACGTCTATGATCCCCAGGAAACTTTATATCAGTTTCAATGAATGCTCTTTTTTATTTTCAAGTTCCACCTCAGTTTACTGGGAAATGAGGAGACACAAATGGCACCAAAACTCCAGCTACAGTGAAAATTTTGCTTCTAACTTTAGATCTGTCAGTAAAATTTACCTTTTAAATATTGAAAATCACTAATCACAGCCTTCACAAATTTTTTCCCGAGGCCAAAATGAATGTGGAGTGGTGGAAGATATATTTTCAGAGGATAAACTTGTATTGGTTGTTACACAATATTTTCAGAAACACATTCTGTTTTAGACATCCTGCCAGTTTGTTTTTGTATCTTTTCTCATCGACTATTCTATTAGCATAGAAAAAGCACATATACTTTGTGGGATGAAACTTAAACAAGAGTCAGTGATATAAATTTAAGTTTACGTATTTAGGTAGTAAGATAACATTCTCAGGCGACACCGACGAAGATATTAAGATGAGAATAAGTAAGGCAAGGACTGCTTTCCACCAGTTAAAAAAAGTATGGAGCGCAAGTGTAATTTCAATAAAGAACAAAATAAGAATTTTTAACACTAACGTAAAAGCGGTGTTATTGTATGGGGCTGAGACATGGAGAACAACAGTTAAGTCAAATAAGCAAATACAATCATTCATCAACAGGTGCTTGCGTAGTATACTTAAAATCAGATGGCCCGAACACATAAGCAATATGGAGCTATGGCAAAGAACGAATCAAGTTTCGAGTAGGGAGCAAATATTTAAGAAAAAGTGGAAGTGGCTTGGTAGCACAATTAGAAAGGACACACCAAATGCAGCGAAAAGTGCTTTACAGTGGAATCCGGAT
>NC_069002.1:15421079-15423976 GCF_001194135.2 Octopus bimaculoides
TGGAGCGCAAGTGTAATTTCAATAAAGAACAAAATAAGAATTTTTAACACTAACGTAAAAGCGGTGTTATTGTATGGGGCTGAGACATGGAGAACAACAGTTAAGTCAAATAAGCAAATACAATCATTCATCAACAGGTGCTTGCGTAGTATACTTAAAATCAGATGGCCCGAACACATAAGCAATATGGAGCTATGGCAAAGAACGAATCAAGTTTCGAGTAGGGAGCAAATATTTAAGAAAAAGTGGAAGTGGCTTGGTAGCACAATTAGAAAGGACACACCAAATGCAGCGAAAAGTGCTTTACAGTGGAATCCGGATGGATATAGAAAGACGGGTAAGCCTAAGAACTCGTGACGTAGATCAACACAAAAGGAACTAGGGAAAGGGGGACATTCATGGTAGAGTATAAGTACAAAAGCGAGAAATTATGCGACATGGAATTCAATTATAAGTGGCCTATACTCCGCGTTGGAGGGTTAAAGGCAAGAAAGAAAAAAAGTATTTCAGGTGTGTGTCCTAGCAATGTCTCCATGGATTCGTAAGAATCATTAAGACAAGTGGCAAGCATTGCACGCGTTAACGGTTTCTCGTTGACATTGAACAGTAAGACTGATCTAATTAGAGTAATTTTAAGACTCATTTTACTAGAGTCAATGAAACATCATCACTCTTCGGCATCGTTGTCACAAGCATATCTTTTACACCAGACCATTTATGCCATTACAGAAACAACTGCTTTTTCTCTTAGATGTAAAATTATGAATATTTCATATGACGATGGCTAAAGTATGGCATTTGACTGAAGAAGATTCCATTATTTCCATTTGACGGATATTTGTCCTCATCTTGTTTGTTGTTAACACAACGTTTCAGCTGATAGACCTTCCAGCTTTCATCAGGTGTCTTGGGGAAATTTCGAACCTGGGTTCTCATTCCTAAGGTATTTTTCGATGTTGTTATTATTATTATTATCATTCAGGTCACTGCCTAGAATCGAACTCGGAATCTTGGGGTTAGTAGCCCGCGCTCTTAACCACTACGCCATATGCCCGTGGGCATGAATAATAATAATAACAATAGGTGGTTCATTTTTATAGCAGATAACTCAAAAAACATGTAATCGATTTATTTCCATTCTCGATGCTGCTGGCCTTGTGCCAAAATTTGAAGCCAATATTTATCATTGCTAGCGTACAGTATTCTTATTATACAATAAAAATGGTTGTGCATATCACGACAGTATATATGTTAGAGTTTATTTTAATATTTCATTATATTTGAAAGGTAACTGTGAGCTTGCTTGTAGCCTGATTCATCTAAAAAATAGTTATAAAAAATACTTTTATTATAGCTTATTTGCATAGAAATTCAAAACCATGAATAATGCCAGTTATAGTTACTATACAATCCACAGCTCTTTTCTGTTTTAATGAAGTATCTGTACACTCCTATGCCCTGAATTGTCGTGATTCGCCCTTCTAGCATGTGTCTGTGTGGGAAGTGTATGCGTGTGAGTGTATGTGTGTGTGTGCGCGCGCGCGGACGTGTGTGAGTATACTAGGTTTTATATAATCATCTGAAGTCAGTATATTTTGTATAAATGACCTCAAAAATGCTGACAGTCTTCAGGTGATCTGGAAACGTTGACTCAGGATTGTTCCATTTAAATTATTCACAAGATAATGCATAAGAATTAATTAAAATTAAACAACGCAGGAGTGGCTGTGTGGTAAGTAGCTTGCTTGCCAACGACATAGTTCCGGGTTCAGTCCCACTGCGTGGCATCTTGGGCAAGTGTCTTCTACTATAGCCTCGGGCCGACCAAAGCCTTGTGAGTGGATTTGGTACACGGAAACTGAAAGAAGCCCGTCGTATATATGTATATATATGTGTGTGTGTGTGTATGTGTGTCTGTCTTTGTCCCCCTAGCATTGCTTGACAACCGATGCTGGTGTGTTTATGTCCCCGTAACTTAGCGGTTCGGCAAAAGAGACTGATAGAATAAGTACTAGGCTTCCAAAGAATAAGTCCCGGGGTCGAATTGTTCGACTAAAGGCGGTGCTCCAGCATGGCCGCAGTCAAATGATTGAAACGAGTAAAGAGCAACTACAAAACCGAAAATTAATATTTTATTTTTCACTTATAATTTCTAGAAAGATCTCATTTTCGTTATTATTTTTAAATCCTCTATTTATTTCCATGCGTCTACAATGGATAGGTCGCCTTAATTATACTTACACTGGGTTTCTCATGAGGAATCAGTTCACATAACGGCGTGAACACAAGAACAAAGAGAGTATTGATGGGTACATTTCACCCATCACGACTCTTATTGCGCATTTAACAGCAAGGTTTGCTGGTTGTCACTATCGTCCTGAACAGCATGCCATATCAGGCGTTATATTTGGGAAACTCCCGCACACTAATGAAGGAGAAGACCTTTCAACTACATTGATATTATTACCAGAGACATTCAATATAACATTGAGGATCTATCTGTAAAAATTAATGGGGAACAGAGGTGCTTGGCGGGCGTAATGAAGTGTATCACGTTTGCAACCTCTTTGCTTTTCTTATATCATTTTTCTAATTAATCGATTTTTCCAGCGTATACTGAAGTGCCTGAGAGGACCTGGAATAGTCTTAAATATTTTGCCAGGAACTAAAAAAAAAAATGGAAATTTAAGAAAGAGTTACACCGCCTATAACAATCTCAAACAAAGTATGCCTCCTTACGCAACATTTCAGTTATGGCGCTTCAGAATTCTAGCCTGCGGTTCCATATGCATACATACATACGTGTGTGCATATATATATATATATATATATATATATATGTAAGGGCATTATTACAAAATAGTGCCACACAACAGGCCCTTATATAAATATAAACG
>NC_069002.1:15426219-15427623 GCF_001194135.2 Octopus bimaculoides
TATATATATATATATATATATATATATCTGTGTGTGTATGTATGTATATAAGAGAGAGAGAGATGTATGCATATATGTATATTATCGTACTTTATCGACCGCACATGCTCAAGGTGTGTGTTTTACTTGTCCGCTGCGGTACAGCACTCTGGGGACGACTCCCTCTTAGCACTAGATGTTAAAACACCTGAAAGTCATAGACAGGTGAGACAACTTGCCTCCAGTCCCATTCAGAAGCGCTGGGTACCGATATTTTGCCATTTTCGTCGTGTGTTTCAGGTCGTTCTTGGTACGACTCAATTACATGATGTTGATAAGCTACAAAAGTAGTGAAATATCTGTATCCATCGCTCCTAGGTGGGACTGGAAACGAGCTGCTTCACCTTTTTATCACTTTCAGGTGTTTCAACAACCAAGGCTAAGAGGGAGTCGTCCGTAGAGCGCAATGCGCAGCAAACCGGCGAAGAAGCAAAAATACATACATTGAATATGTGCGGTCGATAATATTAACAACACTACCGCTGCGTTTAATTCATAATTGAATGCGTGCGTGCGCGCCTGTGTAACACCAAGTAGCTATTTAACTCGCTTTGAGATCATGAGTGCACCAAACCACACGTGTGTGTATGCTTGCGCTTTAGCGGATCCTTTTATGAGCAATTGTGCACGCGCTATGCAACTTATGCGAGGACGTTTATACATCTATGTCTGTTAACGGTTATTTTTTAATACTTATCTCGCTGTATTGCATGTTCGTTTCTTTTTTGCATCTGTAATTTTATTTTTGAGCTTCTATATAAATGAAGATATTTCCTTCGTGTTGCTGCTTTTCTTTCTACGAAATGTGTAAATACATTGCAGAACTGTTATTTTAACGAGTTGTATCTATTTATCACCCGATGAGACACATCAGTACCACCGTATGCTCCTGATAAATTTCCCACTCGTGAGAGATCGATGCTAGGTGTATCGAAACAATTGTCGTGATTAATAATAAAATTTCTCATATATTCCATCTTTCGTCTTTCATTTACCATATAAAGACATAATTTCAATACGGAGCAAATAATTCAGGAGAAAAATAGTTGCGAAAATATTATTGACTGTGTTATTATCTAGTGGAACAATTTAAAAATGACAATAACGGAATCAATAATGTAGGCAATTGCAGACCCCAAAAAAGTATTAAATAGCTGAAGGATTAAAATTTATATTAATCAAAGGACATACTAAGTATTTCTACCTGCTGGAAATAACAATCAAAATTCTTATTTAAATCGCAAAAAAAATAAATAAATAAATAAAAACTAAAGAAATCAACCGTCTGCGACCAAACGGGTCGAGACAAACTTTCAATATATATTCAAGTATTTGGACATGAATGTATGTTGAAAGTTTGTCTCG
>NC_069002.1:15427706-15434727 GCF_001194135.2 Octopus bimaculoides
CATATAAAATAACAAAGGCGGTAATAATATAAATATAAAACCAAAAAGGAAGAATTCAATTGTCTCTAATTAAACTCTGTGTGTGTATTATGTGTGGGTGTGCGTGCGTATGTGTGAGTGTGTGTGTGTGTGTTTGTGTGTGTGCGCGTAAGGAGATGATAGTCAGGATTTTGATAAATGTCATTTATTGAACGCTTTCATTTCATTAAAGGATTCAATCATTATGAATATTCAAAGGGGGCGAAAGCGCTCAATAATACCAATCTAAATCTTGACTACCTCCTTTTAATAATATATGAAATCTGTACACTACTACAAAAAGTCTATACATGCACACATACACACGTACACATGCACACATACATACAAATATATATATATATATATATATATATATATATATATATATATATATATATATACGTATATACCTACTTAAATATATATATATGGCCTCATTTATATATATTCTTATATATTCTTATATATACGTATAAATATATATGTAGGTGTGTGTCTATACTTGTCTATCGATATACACATAAAGAGATACAAATATTTGTTTATTTGGTTATTTAATTTTAGTGACCAACATTTGATAAATCAACCATTTTACAATTTATATCACATAAGGTGAATACGCAGGGCGAAATTTTTTCTATTCAATTGCTCAAATGTTTTCGTCACGTCACCTGAAAAATGTTGACAAACCCATTTCTTCAATACCTCTCTATAATATAAAATAATTTTTATAGAAATCATTGTGTTAATATGTTATGGAGTTAGTGAGGCATGTATTATATAAGACGCAGCTTACAAAGAAGCTATTTAAAAAAATTAATCATAGCATAACAATGTTATGGATTTGTGTTTAAAATTTGTTGACAAGTGGTATTGTGAAGTGTAAATGTACATAAAAGCAATTTTACTAAGTTGTATAGGAACATTCTGGAAAATGAAATATAAACGAAGGGCAAGAAACACAGCAAAGAACATTTCAAGGACAAATGATGAATTTGACTTGGAGACTTTTTGACTGAAAACGTTTCATATCTGTGGAATAATGTTGATTGATTGCTTTTAAAAACTTTATTCAGTCATTTGTAGAGTTACTCAAAAGAGGAAAAGACACTTTTCTGTTTTAAAAATGTTTAATGGTAGTCAGAGGAAGAATGAAAAGCAGTGATCTTGAAGCTTTTCCGGACCTCTGACACCAGTGAACAGCGGATTGTTCACTTCACACATCAGACCTGGCCCATAGACTCTTGCAAGAGACTTCGCTAAAGGCACCAAATGGTAGTGTTAAATTGAACGTGTACGGTGCATCCGAGACGTTTCCACAAAGTTTCCTTTTACTAAATTTCATTCGCAAGGTTTTGGTCATTCGCAAGGTTTTGGTCATTCGCAAGCTTAAAGGAGTCAGGCAATGGGACCGAACCGAAAACCATAGAGTTGTGACGCGAACATGTTAACCACCATCTAGTTATTTTCAGACCACAAAATGATGACTGCTCCTTTGTGTTCCCGCAACAACTAACTATATTTAGATTAAGGTGAAATTGGGGATTGAACATGGAGACAACACATACGAACTAGTAACCGTTTGACCGGATGTCTGTTGGCTAATCAGCTTGGTTACTTTTAACTAGTAATGTGGTTATTTGAGTTGTTAGAAATAACAGGCAAATCTTTAACTCACACTATACTGTGTTAAAAAGAAGGACACATTGAACAGCGTAATTTTAGAAACACGAAATGATGGAATGGTCACAAATGGAATGGTCACAAATGGAATGGTCACAAATGGAATGCCTGGGATCATATGTGTGCTCTACCTAGAGCTAAATACTAACGGCAATTCGACCATCACGTCTGGGGAAATTTTTATCAATATGTGGCGAATATTGTAAAATATGAAGCAAGGTTAAACGATACGGTTTCAGTCCCTAGATTTCACGTCATTTACTTTATTGTAGGAATACCAATATAAAGTATAATATAAAACAATAAGAATACAGCCTCACAGTCCTAAGGCTTTTGTCACGAAGTAAAATTAGTCACATAAGGACTTTTCTAGGAGCTTGGGTTAAAGATCACAACAAACGTCTTTTTTTTTTGTCGGCTCTCAATCTTGTACTGTTACTGTGACTGTCACTGCTCAATTATAAAATTTTTAGAATATTTTTTTGAGATGGGAGAAGGGCAGAGTCCATGGTCCTTTCCGAGGGGTCAGGAGGTAAATTATTATTAAACCATTAATCTGGCCCATTGCTGGCAGTTGAGCGAGCTCTGCTAGCTTCCTTGAAGGGCTAGGCGTCATTGGTTTATCAAGACAGTCTACCGACAAACTAACCTTAATCCTCTGATGGGCTGCCACAATTTCCGCCAACTAAATCACACTCTTAAAGCATTTGTAGACCAAAATATTAGTTGATAGAATATATACTTAACGAAGGTACAATCCAATGGAATTGAGCCTTAAAGCATGTTGCTGCAAAGCGATTTTCTTAACTATACAGACTTGTCTGCCGTTACTTAACTACGTGTCCATGTCAACAGTCAAATCGTTCAAGTACAATGCTGACGGCCCTAAAGTTTTAACCAGTGAAATAATACGGAATAGGCTAGGAATTAATATATATGTGGTGCGATATTCGTACATATTTAGTCTTACTCTAAAATTCAGTCCGGGATTCCTTTGGACAGCCTGCGGGTGAGATCAGCTAGATTCAACTCAGGCCATCAACCTTTTATAGGTTCAAACCAGGCCATCAACCTTTTACAGGTTCAAACCAGGCCATCAACCTTTTACAGGTTCAAACCAGGCCATCAACCTTTTACAGGTTCAAACCAGGCCATCAACATCTTACAATAAACGAGCTGCTATATCAGATACAAGTTATTCTTACATTTAAATAAGTAACCTCCTGTTACTATCGTCTGCGCTTTGGATGAGGTAACTTGAATTGACTGGAGCGAATCTCAGTGATGTGTTCTTTCATAAGTGTTTACAATGCTGGTTCGATTCTAGGTTGGGAGAGATCATGAACTTTTCCTTCGTTTAACCCTTCTATTCAAATCACAGATGTTGTTGTTGTAGTTATTCAGCTCCATGTCTACCTTGATTGCATTGGTTTATAAAACATTCAACTATGAACCCTCCATCTTATTTTCAAACAAAACATCTGCTATACAAATGCTATTATCCAAATTGCGCTCTTTATTTTTAAGATTGTAGGATGTGATTGGTTTGAAGAGAATATAGCTTCTTCTTTTTGTATTTTGTATTATAGCAGCTTGCACGATCACTTACTGAGCGTCTCATTAGCTAGTAATACAGAAAGTGAGTACATTTTACGTTAGTCCGGATCTTCATAAAACCCGAATTTCTGTAAAACCTTTATGCTTCAAGAAAACGTTGGCATCCTTTCTCTGTAAAATACCTTCAGTATAACTTAAGGGACCTGAATTATTCAGCATCTCTTGTTATTAATGAAATTCAATGATCTTAGTTATCTAGATCGATAACAAGTATCGTGTTACTCAATTAAGAGTTTGCCAATATTTTCTGTCAGTGTAACAGTGCTCAGGACATTTAACTACCATTAGATCAGCGTACCAGTATAGGAATGTAGCTGAGTAAAAATACTCAGAGACATCTGTGGCATTGAAAACTTCATAGTAAAGTGATGATAATGAGTATGATGTGGTAAACTGAGAAATTTAATCGAAACTACATCTTTATTGATGAGACTAAATCAATAACTAAACGAGTAATTGTGACGAAAAGGTTGAGTCAACGCAGACTCAGACTCACTGCTCCGCTGTATTCCAATTAATTAATTTTAATCAAAATTTCACGGGTTGTTTCCTCTACCCATTTGGATTAGAATCTGTCGTTTAGATAATAACTTATTAGGGGTGTAATTTTGCTTTCTTCATGAGTATTCTATTGCCTATTTATATGTGTGTATGTGTGTGTGTGTGTTTGTTTGTTTTAATATTTCACTTAGGCATTGTAAGACTAATAACCTGGTGTAGGACTCAATATACGTATGTTTCGGAACAAAGTATAGAGTATAGAATAAGAAAAAGAGATGACAGGAAAAACAATGGTTATCTAATAATCTTCATTGGCTTACAGCTGTAAGCTGATGAAGTTCATAACATAACCATCTCTTTTTCGTTTACACACACACACACACACACACACACACACACACACACACACACACACACACACACACGCATACATATATATATATATAATTTTTTAATCGCATCGAGTTACAAAAGTGATTCCAGACCCGAGGGTATCGTGCACGAAACTCGGCAATGCAATTTTTGCTAATTAAAAAAAAATTTAATGTAACCAAATTTAGTTTTTTTAAATTCTATTTCGTTTGTCTGTCTGTCTGTCTGTCTGTCTGTCTGTTTGTATGGGAGAGTGAAACACCTAACAACTTACCCGACTAATTGACAGGGTGTCGCTCACCAATGCACTCCAATTTCCAGGTCGCAAATGAACTGTGCCATTTTTTCTACTTCTTTTGTAGTGGTTCCACGAAACTAGTTCATCTCGCATCACCACCACTCCATTGCATTCATCTATGAATATTTGACACCGACTAAACGAATCAAACACCAACAAGCCATTGAACCGATTAGTTATCTGTTTAACTTGAATTACCTTTTATCGTCTTGTCAGATTCATTGTAAGATAAATCATATTACAAGAAAAGTAAAATAGTTATTTAATATTCGTTGGTGAGGGGAGGCGCAATGGCCCAGTGGTTAGGGCAGCGGACTCGCGGTTTCGATTCCCAGACCAGGCGTTGTGAGTGTTTATTGAGCGAAAATGCCTAAAGCTCCACGAGGCTCCGGCAGGGGTTGGTGGCGAACCCTACTGTACTCTTTCACCACAACTTTCTCTCACTCTTACTTCCTGTTTCTGTTGTGCCTGTAATTCAAAGGGTCAGCCTTGTCACACTGTATCACGCTGAATATTCCCGAGAACTACGTTAAGGGTACACATGTCTGTGGAGTGCTCAGCCACTTGCACGTTAATTTCACGAGCAGGCTGTTCCGTTGATCGGATCAACTGGAACCCTCGACATCATAAGCGACGGAGTGCCAACAACATTCGTTGGTGAAACAAATCTTTGTATATTCGTATGAAAGACGAAAGAAATAACCCTCTACCTCGGCCTCTCTTTAACTATGTTGTCTTTGAACACAATAAAACCTTTTAAATCGCAACAATTTCTGTTGATTTCTTTTGGCAATGTTACCATCATAACATTATGTAAATCTATGTTTCTAGATTTAAGCCGTCCACGTCAGGACTAGAAATTACTATATCAATAATTGGTTGATGACTTTCTGCAAAGTCCAATTAAGACCCACAGTTGACCTGTAGTGCAGCCCTCAGATAATCACAAGTCGTTCTCAAGCTAACAAATACCAGCGAACTCCCTACCCCAAATCTTCCTCTCTTCTTTGTTAATGAGAAGGCAAATTAAGGTTTACATCCATAGAATTCCTCTTTCTTTGTCATGGAGTTGGGAAAGTTTAAAAATTTGAAAGCTATTTTAGTTTGATAATACATAGCGATTTGTCTTTTTACCCCTTACAATTTCCGCCAATGAAATAGTCTGCCCTAGACAGAATAAAAAAAAAACCATTCGTTTAAAACACTACAATCACTAGATGACATAGGACTGCTCCCCGCTCAACCTCTTCTGCCGCTACTATAACGGCCTCTGCTCCTCGAAACCAGTTGGCTACGATGGTGGTGGTGGTGGAGATGATGGCAGTGAGGCTATGATAATAATGGTGATAGTGATCAAAGTAGTAATGTCAGTAGTTATGATAGTGGAGGCGCAATGGCCCAGTGATTGGGGCAGCGGTCATAGGTTCGCGGTTTCGATTCCCAGACCGGGCGTTGTGAGTGTTTATTGAGCGAAAATACCTAAAGCTCCACGAGGCTCCAGTAGGGGATGGTGGCGAACCCTGCTGTACTCTTTCACCACAACTTTCTCTCACTCTTACTTCCTGTTTCTGTTGTGCTTGTAATTCAAAGGTTCAGCCTTGTCACGCTGAATATCCCCGAGAACTACGTTAAGGGTACACGTGTCTGTGGAGTGCTCAGCCACTTGCACGTTAATTTCACGAACAGGCTGTTCCGTTGATCGGATCAACTGGAACCCTCGACGTCGTAAGCGACGGAGTGCCAACACAGTTATGATAGCAGTTGTGATGGTGATGAAGGTGGTGGCAATAATGATGGTGACGATGATGTTGTGGTTTTTATTGGTGACGGTGGTGGTGGTGATGAATGATCGCGGTGATCGTTGTATCATCTGCGGTAATGATTGTCATAGTATGACAGTAGGAGGTGCGATCTAATGGAGTTTAGCTGCTATTTCCAACGAGTCAACAGACAGCTAAGCGGCTTGCCCGTTGGGTTCTGTCTATCACAGAACACAGACATACATTGTCGTCTAGTTAATGGTATTGGCCATGAACAAAGTCCTTTTCTAAAAGCTAATAAAGGGTAAATGGTAAAGACTGCCTTCGGTTGTAAATGACCATGGGATTGCAGCCAGAAAGTTCCCCTCCACGACACAAGACCGGGCAAGGTTGTTTATGGAAAACCAGTAGGCCTCCCCTCTCCACGCCACTAATGTTATCCAAGGGAAAGGCAAAGGTCAATACAGCTTGGCACCAGTGACGTCACAGCTCATTTCTACAGCTTAGTGAACTGGAGCAACGTGAAATAAAGGGTCTTGCTGAAGAACTCAGCACACAGCCTGGTCCGTGAGGTAGCAGGTGATGAGGTGGGGGGGGGGAATTCCGCATACTCCTGCACAAATGACTTGCTGGGGCACTCCCTGCGATAATGACCGCGATGGCGTTGACGCGGAGAATGGCGGGGCTCATTTCTCCGACGGGTCGTTGTTGTCCCTATTTTGCGGAGGAAATTGGTAGCACGGAGTACGAAAACACCTGACGCCTTGAC
>NC_069002.1:15434970-15437073 GCF_001194135.2 Octopus bimaculoides
CCATCGAATAGAAAGAGGGCTATTCCGTCAGGCTGCTTATTGTACCCGAGGTCAAGACCTACTTGTTCAAGTTGAGACGGGAAGCCAACCGCATCAAGGCCCCTTCTGATCATGTCGTTCAGAGCGGCATGTCGGAGGAATCAGCCCGCGCTAAGGCTGCAAGATAATGGGTGCCTGCCAGCCGAATTCGTCTACTACCGCTCCACAGCGGCATTTGTGCGGCCCACACCCAAGGAGAGCGAGGCGTTGGGCCACTCCGATACGGGTGCACTCATCATCTAGAAGGGTACTGGTAGATGAAGAGGGTACCGCTATTTAGCTGCGAGGCAGAACGAAGGTAGGCTAGACTGCGCTGGTCTAATAAATATATTGTATTGAAATCTAATTTATTTTGTGATGCTTGCGTTATTATATGATCGTATTCACACACGCAAGCGTGCACCCGTATCGGAGTGGCCCAACGCCTCGCTCTCCTTGGGTGTGGGCCGCACAAATGCCGCTGTGGAGCGGTAGTAGACGAATTCGGCTGGCAGGCACCCATTATCTTGCAGCCTTAGCGCGGGCTGATTCCTCCGTACGTACATTCAAACACATCTACATGCGCATACCCGCCCACATATACATAATCACATACTTATATGCCCACATATGCAAATATGAACACGTACACATACAGATACGTACGTACACAGATATACAATCACACATATGAATGCACCCATCTAGATGTCACCACAAGCGCACACGCACATTCACACTCACACACAGTACATACCAGACATACCAGCACTGACGCATACATGCACGTACATCCAGATATATCCAAATATATCTCGCTGCGACGGTAAATAGCCGTAAACGCCCAAATATAAAGAGATACACACTCTCTCTCTCTCTCTCTCTCTCACACACACACAGGTACACGCTAAATGAAGTAATTTAACCTATTATCTTATGCAGTCACGATTTTATCTCCCAATCCCATATTAGAATATAAGGGCAGGCTGGAAACGCAGTCAACCTCACATAAACAATCATTTAGTAGTGCAAATGATCATAACACGGCGAGCATCAAAATTCTAATTAGAAGTAAAAGTAATGGTTTGAAGAGAAGGACAAAATCTTAATCATTTATAGTTTTTCAATTATTTCAGGTTAGCTGCTTGACAGAATTGTTAGAGAAGGGGTTCTCAATCTTTGTTTGCTATCTTAGTTTGGTGGGCCTCCATAGCCATTCAATGTTTAAAAACTAGTATTAGAGAAACTTCCTCCAAAATTTCTATTTTGTTTGTCACTCATTAACTTGTGTAGGTTAAACTATGTAAAACATTAGAGAAAGAAACCTAGCTGTTTCTCGCAATACATACCAATAGATACATCAAAAGCAGGGGTTCTCAACCATTTTTTATCTATGGACCCCTTTGATTACTAATTTATTCTGGTGAACCCCATAACCATTTGATGTTTAATAACTAGTTTTGTAGAAACTTCTTCGAAAATTCCTATTTTGCTTGCCGCACATTAACTTATGTAGGTTGCTCCTTCGGCGTGTGATCTACAAGGGAGATTATTTTAGATTACTTTTAAAATTATTTTCTACATACTTAGCATTATAAATGTATTTTTCCAAAATTATTACAATTTTATTAAGAAAACCCATATAATAATTAAAATAAGCGGGTAGATTATCCACCAAAGTAAATTTACTCACGTAGATCACACGGAAAGTAGCACTAATACAAAGTAAACAAAAAAATAACCTAAAGTAATCTCTCTTGTAGATCACACGACAAAGGAGCATCGGTTGAACTACGTAAAACGTTCGAGAAAGAAACCGCTGTCTATGCTCTTTTGTCGTAATGACGGTCAATCACACAGTAATTTCCCTTTGTTTAACGGTCATTTTTCACAGGAACTTTCAATGGCCGGATAACTGAAAAAATGTTGGCGTGGGTTCCCATCCCGGCATCCGAAACTCGGAGTTTTATCATGGCTACCAAATAAGTGTCACATATTTTTACAGATAAATTCCTCTATTTATGTAATATCGAGGTCTCTTTCTTTCTTTTGTTGTCCTTCCTGTCAAATATATATATATATATA
>NC_069002.1:15437183-15439467 GCF_001194135.2 Octopus bimaculoides
GTGTGTGTGTGTGTGTGTGTGTGTGTGTGTGCATGTGCGTGCGTGTACTATTACCTGCAGGTTAGGATTTTCGGAACGGACCTATCGATAACTTCCAGAAATCCCTGGCCTGGCAATGCTACCGGGGAGCTTTGCTGGGTTGAGACAAACTCTACAGACGCGTAAGTGCTGTGAGAAGGATCTGTCCGAGGTGTGCGCAAGGCGACGAAACCGTCCTGCAAGTACGCGTCCAGTGTCGGTGCATTACTGACTTGTGGAGCGTTGTCGAACAGCTGTTGTCGTCTGTAGGATGGATCCGGTTATCAGCCGAGTCCATCGTGAAGTCGGTTGTTCCTATGAGGAACTCCCTACTTTGGGGGAATTTTTTAATGTTTAATTGTTTTGTTAATTGTCATGGTTATTTTATTGTTTACTCGATGTTTTATGCTAAAACCCCACGTAACCCTAGCTCTTGTTTGTGTCTATTTGTTTTTTGTGTTAGGTCCCTGTAGCTAATAAAGAAACGATTGTTCCTATAGTAGAAAGAACTATTAATATTATTAAGATCAGTAATATTATTATTATTATTATTATTATTATTATTATTATTCAGGAGTTTTATTTTTATAACGTGCTTTCACTTCACTACCAAGGGCAGCTCTGTGTGCCTTGGGTATATGCTATGGTTTGCTGTGATGCTCTTATGGTTACCGTATTGAAAGTGTTTGGCGTAGGATGTGTGCAGTACAATTTTCTGTATGTTGTATATATTTGTAAGTCCTGGTGTTTTTGTTATGTATTTGTCTGAATAGTTTTTTATCATATCTAATGCGCCCACTATGATAGGAATCGTTATTATTTTTAGATTCCACATTCGAGTTACTTCTATTTCCAGGTCTTTGTATTTCGAAAGTTTCTCCATTTCTTTTCGAGAAACATTGTCATCTGTTGGTATTGATACATCAATTAGAAAGCAATTTTTTTTCTTCATGATCTCTGACAACTATATCTGGCCTCATTATTATTATCATTATTATTATTATTATTAAGTGAAAGAGCAGCGCATACCATCAAAGTGACACTGGGGTACAAATATACGAAGCCCAATATACCCATCATGACTACACATGTGATAAAGGTACACCACGCACAGACATCACAACCATATGTGGGCAACATGGTAGCCTCGTGACAAGATAAACAATGCAATTAGAATTTTCTTCCGGTCGAATAGCCCATCCCATTCAAAAGGTTCCTGAATAAGGGTTGTTTAAGAATGATCTCAACGCATGGCTATGATGCCCCACCCCCACTACTTGAACTCGTGATCAGAGATGCATTTGACTGTAAGTGTAAAAAAACCCACTGCGATGAATTTTTTACACGAGCTGTTTGCGAGATATGGTGTCTCAGACGCGACAGTGTGTGACAATGGAACGCAATTTGTGTCTTTTGAATTTAAAAAGTTCTGCAAAACGTTCGCTACAGAACATGTAACTACGGCACCATACCATCCCAGATCTTACGGACAAGCAGAACGCTTTGTTGATACGATCAAGAGAGCCCTAAGAAAGTCTAATAAGATAGTTACTGATGAGGTAGCACTACAACAATTCTTAAGAATATACCGTGTGACACCAAATCCAAATACGCCAGCAGGTATGTCACCAGCAGAGCTGATGTTTGCGAGGAAAGTAAAATCAGTCTTCGACAAATTGGTTCGTGGCAAGAAAAAAAGAAAAATTGCAATGGCAAATACAACAAAACTTTTCAAAAATGGTGAAAAGGTATTTGTGAGGGCATATATGAACGGAAAATAGAGTTGGGAAGATGGCGCGATTATCAAACGCGTAGGAAAAAGGTTGTTGCCTGCTCTACGTACATCTAACCGGATTCCTTCCCTATGTGCGCATGTGTGCGTGTGTGAGTTTGTGTATGTGTGTGTGTGTGCGAGCGCATGCGTGTGCGTGAGTGTGTGTGTTTTTGTGCGTGCGTGTATGCGTGCGTGTATGCGTGTGTGAAAAGCCTTAAGAGGTAAGATAATTTCTATGTAGACAAGAGAGATTTATAACACATAATATCTATTCAACTAAACTAGAGATAAAAAAAAATGCAAAATTCCAGAAGCGAACTATTTAAATATAGTTAACAAAAGAGGCTAAGAGACAAGATCATATTCACTCTAATACTTATCAGTGTGTGCGTGGTTGGAAACGCGTGCATGAACAAACATGTATAATCATACATGTATGTGTATGTGTATATATATATATATATATATATATATATATATATATATATATAT
>NC_069002.1:15439696-15441602 GCF_001194135.2 Octopus bimaculoides
CAATATATATATATATATATATATATATAAGAGGATAATTTTATAACTTCGTTAAAGCAAAAATAAAATTAGGACTGCAGCTGGAAGTGGTCAGGTGACACCGAGGCGGAAGGAGAAATAAATTGAAAGGTATAATGAACAAATGCTCCAATCAGTCAAAACAACAATATCATTTATATTATTTATTTAAATTTACGGATATTTGTCCTCATCTGGTCTGTTGTTAACACAACGTATCGGCTGATATACCCGCTAGGCTTCATCAGGTGTGTTGGGGAAATTTCGAACCTGGGTTCTCATTCCTAAGGTATTTTTCGATGTTGTTGTTATTATTATTTAGTAGTCTTATTTTTATCACGTGCTTTCACTGCACTACCGAGCACAGCTCTTTGTGCCCTGGGTATGAGCTGTGGTTTGTTGTGATGCTCTTATTTTACTATATTTAAAGTGTTTTACGTAGGGTGTGCGCAGTACTTAGTAGTGCTATTTTCTGTATGTTATATATATATATATTCCTTGATAAGTTGCTCTTATTATAGATATATACTTGTCTGGTATGCCGTAGTGCTGCATAATTCTCCATAAGCGGTGTTATTGTATGGGGCTGAGACATGGCGAACAACAGTTAAGTCAAATAAGCAAATACAATCATTCATCAACAGGTGCTTGCGCAGTATACTTAAAATCAGATGGCCCGAACACATAAGCAATATGGAGCTATGGCAAAGAACGAATCAAGTTTCGAGTAGGGAGCAAATATTTAAGAAAAAGTGGAAGTGGATTGGTAGCATAATTGGAAAGGACACACCAAATGTAGTGAAAAGTGCTTTACAGTGGAATCCGGATGGCTATAGAAAGAGGGGTAGGCCTAAGAACTTGTGGCGTAGATCAACACAAAAGGAACTAGAGAAAGGGGGACATTCATGGCAGAGTATAAGTACAGAAGCGAGAAATTATGCGACATGGAATTCAATTATAAGTGGCCTATACTCCGCGTTGGAGGGTTAAAGGTAAGAAAGAATATATATATATAATAAATCTCTGAGCGAGGTATAAACAGTAGTTGCACGACATCGTGAGGTATATTTGCCACCTAAATGTGGCCGACCCTTAAGGGTCGATGCTACTGTAGCTTGTAGCCCCAGGAAGACATCTCCTCCAGCTGGCTATTGACACATTTTCTCTGCCCTGTCAGTATTTGCAGAGGAAAGTAATCTTTCCCATCTCCAGCCTGACGTGATACACACGGACCCGAGTTACTGGGTATTGACCCGTCATCAGCGAGTGACAACCATCGGTTGGCGATGGGAAGTGGTTCCCAATGCAAATATATATATAGTGTTTCCAGTTACGAAAACTCACTGATCTCGAAAAAGTGGAAACAAGCAATAATACATCTCTGAGCGAGGTATAAACAGTGGTTTATACCTTTGTTTCACATTGCTTCTCCTGTGTTCGTTGATTTTTGCGACGACTGAAATGAAGGAACAGCGTGCTTCCGTGAAATTCTGTTTTCTGCTACTAAAACACTTGTCACACTTCAAACAGATTACAAGGACGCTGCCATGAGCAAAACACAGGTTTGCGAGTGGTTTCCACGCTTTAGGAATGGTCACTTGTCGCTTGAAGACCAACCTCGTTCAGAATGACCTCCCGGACGAATGAAAACATCAAGAAAATTCAGAACTGATCTTGGAGGACCGTCACCGAACAACTGATAAACTTGTTGATATCAATGGTGTGTCCTGGAACTCCTGCAAACGAATTTTGAACGAGGAATTTTATAAATGTAAATAAGTAAACGTACACAAATGATGTAAATAAATCTAAATAGATTTAAATAAATAAGGAACGTGGATTAGTTATCTCGCGGGTGATGTAGAAAAACTATATATTACCATAATGT
>NC_069002.1:15442430-15443901 GCF_001194135.2 Octopus bimaculoides
TATACAAACACGCGCGCGCACACACACGCATGCACACACATGCATTCACACACACACACTCACACACACATTTTAGGGTGACCCCAAAAAACAAATTTGGGAAACCCTGAACCGTCACTCCATCGATCTGTGAGGCTTGACAGATAGACACTCCACCTGAAACTTGAAGAAAATTCCATTATATTGTGTGTTGTCAATAAGCGATTCAGCATTTTACTTTCAGCATAAATGAAAATTTTACCGTAATAGATAGCTATTAATTCAGATACAGTAAAAGTATTGCATTGCCAATATATGAAACAGTTAGTGCAGTGAGCAAATCATCTGAACAATGCAGTAAGCACACACACACAAACACACACACTATAGCCTCTGGTCGATCACAAGCCTTGGGAGTGGACTTGCTAGACGAAAAGTGAAAGTTAAAAGATGCCAGTCGTATATATATATGTGTGTGTGTGTGTGTGTGTGTGTGTGTGTGTGTGTGTGTGTGTGTGTGTGTGTGTGTGTGTGTGTGTGTGTGTGTGTGTGTGTGTGTGTGTGTGTGTGTGTGTGTGTGTGTGTGTGTGCGTTTGATTCCTGATGTGAAACCGTGTGTTGAAACAGATATTGCTATATTTTGGAATGGTAATTTTTTAATTTTTTTGTTTCTACCGAATAAACACACACACACTATATATTTGTTCTTCACTCGTTTATTACTGTTCTTATTTTATTTTATGTCCATTGTCTAGAAACCTTATATATAGCTACAGGTGCAGGAGTGGCTGTGTGGTAAGTATCTTGCTTACCAACCACATGGTTCTGGGTTGAGTCCCACTGCGTGGCACCTTGGGCGAGTGTCTTTTACTATAGCCTCGGACCGACCAAAGCCTTGTGAGTGGATTTGGTAGACGGAAACTGAAAGAAGCCCGTCGTATGTATGTATATATATATACGTGTGCGTGTGTGTGTCTGTCCCCCTTCCACAACATCGCTTGACAACCGATGCTGGTGTGTTTACGTCCCCGTAACTTAGCAGTTCGGCAAAAGAGACCCGACAGAATAAGTAACGAGGCTTACAAAGAATAAATCCTAGAGTTGATTTGCTCGACTAAAGGCGCTGCTCCAGCATTGCCGCAGTCAATGACTGAAACAAGTAAAAGAATAAAAGAATAGAAAAATAGTGCGTGTTTATTTGGGAAAAAAAATGACCATTCCGAAATATAACATTTTGTGTGTGTGTGTGTGTATGTATGTCTTTTGTTTCTGTTTGTACCCCTCCATCGCTGGACAACAGATGTAGTTGTGTTTACGTCCCCATAACACAGCGTTTCGGCAAAACGTGATGCTAGAATAACAGCCAGGCATTAAAAAAAAGTTAGTCCTGAGGTCGATTTGATTGTCTAAAACTCTTCAAGTCGATGCTCGTTCATGACCGTTCATGACCGCAGTCAAATGACGGAAAGGAGTAATAGATAAAAGATATATA
>NC_069002.1:15448917-15451972 GCF_001194135.2 Octopus bimaculoides
TTCTTTCATGGTGCCATCCATTTTTATTTTATTTTATTTTATATTGTATATTGTATATTATATTATATATTGTATATTCCATATTCTATACCCCACATTAGTTCTGCAGGAATATAAATAAAACATAAAAAACAGACAGTGTTGGAACTCTTTTAAACAAAATAATATATTCCTCTATACACAATCATACAAAAAAGCCACCTTTTTTGTATTTATTTTTACTCGCATATATATATAAAACAAATAATAAATGAGTATATGCATATATACGTACAGGTATGTGCATACCTACGTCTACCTATATATATAGGTGCTTATCTGGGTACAGGACATTGCAAACAAAACGTAAACAAGAAAATAATAATAACCAGAGTATATATATATATACATATATATTACTGCATACCTTCTGTTTTTCCTGGGAGGTCTTACATTCTGACCTAATGTGGCCTTTCATGTCACACTTGAAGCAGCGGGACTTCCTCCCCTCTACCATCACAACTAATCTTGCTTCTGCCACCTCAATGACCTCTAGAATTTTTTTCAGTGTCAGTGGCTCCGCTTGAATCAACATCTTCACCGTTTGACCAGTCCAGTTCCTCTCTTCTACAACTTCTGCTGATAACAAGCGTTATTTTATCTTATGAATCCAACGTTACTAATGTGGCCTTTCTGATCGCACTTGTAGAATCGAGGGATCCTGCCCTCTACGCTGAACATCATTATTATGTCTTCCATTGCTATGGTCTCCGGTAATTCCTCAATAATCTCTATCGGCCCCTTTATAACCATGTTTAGTGTTTGGCTTTTCTAATTCCTACTTTCCTGGAGAACTGCTATCTCTTCCTCATTACCGAGTAAGACAGCGGCTGCTATCCAAGCTGCGTCAACCTCTGGTGGGATTCCTACCACACTGACCTTTACCGAGCGTTTTCAATGGTACGTAGGCAAAAACACCACTTCGTCGTTCTTTAAAATAATTGCCGCATTCATCCTTGCCAAGCTTGCATCTTTGAATCTTACTTCAATCGTTCCGTACTTGGCTCCTCCGGCAAGATACTTTATCTCTTGCCAGATTGGCCTAAGTGCCTTCTCCACTTGGTTCGTTGTCATTATTTCAATCTTGCCAGCAGCTACCGAATGTGCCTTGTATGTAACGGTACACTCCATCCTGTTAACAATCAATTTCTCAGGAGGGCTTAATTCCACACTGGTTCCTTCTCGCCTCATCATTTTTGAATAATTTTTCCATTCATCCCATTTCATTCAATGTTCTTTCATCTTTGCAATCTCTGCAAAGCTTCTATCTTCTCTCGCTCATTTTTCCATCTTACTCAACAAAGTATAACACCAAATAATACTACTTCAACTCACCGAATGTTTGAAGAAATTTCTTTCGTTATTGCCCACAAGAGGCCAACGAAGAGGGGACAATACAGGACATGTGGGGACATATGAAAGATGAATATGGAATTGTACAAATGAAGATGACACGGCAACCCCCGACTCCACTCCGGGATGGTTATGTTTTAACAATTAATTCAAAATGTTTCTATATATATTTTTTTCTTTTAAAACATTCATTGTTCATTCAGTTTTCTGTTTTTCCTAAAAGTTAATTCTCAATAAATTTTTCTACTTACCACTTGATGTCTTTCTTTATCTCGTCATATTCTACCACTGGGATGCGGGGTTCATTTCTCACCTCCGGTCCCAGTGGGTTCACATCTGATGGAAATACTTCTTTTACTGTTTTATATCTTTCTTCATTTATCAAAATACACCTCATGTCTTTGTCATAACCTTCTGTTAATTTTACTTGTTATAACTTTCATTTTTATAATTTTTCTTTCGATTTTTGGATTTGTGCAATAAGTTACTAAGTATATCCTATTTCTATGTGCTCTCACCCTATTGTGCATTTTGTGTGTCTGTGTGTTTTTGTGTCGGTGTGTTTTTGTGTCTGTGTGTCTGTGTTTTTGTATTTTTGTGTGTCTGTACGTCTGTGTGTTTGTGTGTCTGTATTTTTGTGTCTGTGAGTTTGCTTGGTGATTCCGTTTGGCTTGCGATGTTTTTTCTTTTTTTTTTTATGGTGAACCTATGGGAGTGTTGCGTCAGCTTGTTGTTGTTGCTTGTCTTAATGGGTATGTTTCTTCCTGTATTTTATGTTTCTTTCGCTGTAGTTTCTCCTTGGGCGGTGTATTCTTTCTCTCTCTCCTCCCTGTACTTACGTCTGTACACTTTGTGTCCTGTTCTTCGTCTCGGGTCTTTTGCTCTAATTCTATTGCGCATTCTTGTGCTTCCATCTCTGGAGCCTCCTTCACTTGTCTTGTTGAGGACTCCTTTTTCATTATGTATCCCCTCTCCCCACAAAAATAGCAGGTAGGGAACATTCCATCCAATATTACTTATAATTTGAAATCTACTTCACTTAGCTTCAGCGAACTTGAGTCCACAGTTTTTTGTCTTCTCGGAGCTGAAGCGTAACTCTTCGACTCCAACTGAGATACCATTCCTCGTAAAAACCAATTACAGACACAAGTCAACCACTAAAGATGGCATCACACTTGTTAAATTATCTTCTTAATATTACGAATAAAATTACTACGAATGTTCTAAGAAATTTCCTATAATTTCGATTTCTGAAGTTTCTTGGATTTTTTAAAACTCCGATTTCTCGCAAAATTCTTTGCATTCACTGTGGAGTGCTACTATCTAAGGCTTCTATTACACCATGTCAAGGGACCCACATCATTTACAGCCTTACGTACGGTTGATAGCACAGTATATCAAGCATATTCGCAGGCTTGCCATCTCAGAGGTCTTCTGGAAGATGATGCACACTGGAATGCCACTCTGTAGGAGGCACAAATGTGCAAGTCTCCTATGCAGCTGAGAAACCTCTTCTCCATCAATGCAGCATGATGGGTGAGAATGTCTTCATTCCAAGGATACCTCTCATCTCAAATGATCTCCCCTTTCAGTTCAAGAAACTGCAGTTTCCTGTCAAACTTAGCTTTGCAATGTCTATCAGCAAAGCACAAGGTCAATCTCT
>NC_069002.1:15451982-15453970 GCF_001194135.2 Octopus bimaculoides
CTGCAGTTTCCTGTCAAACTTAGCTTTGCAATGTCTATCAGCAAAGCACAAGGTCAATCTCTAAAGGTGGTGGGACTTAACCTCCTTCAACCTTGCTTCTCACATGGTCAGCTGTATGTTGGATGTTCTAGAGTTGGAAATGAAAAGAACCCCCACATTCTCAATGATAAACATGGCAAGACAGAAAACATTGTATGAAGAAGCACTTACATGAATAGTAGGTCCATGTCATATAAAGAAGTGCAAAAGCATTGAGTGTTAAAGTATTACTACACTTTGATCTTAGCCAAAAGGTCAAGAAGTATTACTATTACACTTTCACTTTTCGACTGACATGCGTGAATGCATATCTATGTGTAAAAAGGTGAAACAGTAACATGATATATTCACTGTGTGTGTGTGTGTGTGTGTTTGTGTGTGTGTGTGTGTGTATGTTTGTGTGTGTGTGTGTGTACTCTACTGCTTCTCGTCCTAAGGTATAGGAGATATTAGTGTAGTAGCTAACTACATCAAAGCTGACTAAAATAGTTTCTTTCTTTACTCTTTTTTGGAATGTAGTTTAGGAAATCCCTATCATCTCTAATAAAGCTAGGGACCAATTTGCATAGGGGTTTTAGAATCATGTCGAGCAAGTTGCTTAATCTTTGGGTGCTTGATGCTGGTTCCACTACAACTGGTCTTAATTTCAGATCAGATGGTCTTGGAATCTTCATGTATGGTGATTGGATGTCCTTCAAATTCTTGATTTCTTTAGACTTGTGGATTTTCAGAAATCCACAGAAGTTACTGGTTTTTAATTCAAATTAAGTTAGGTAATCTAACTTGTTATTTCTTTTTTTGTAAGCTCATTTTTATGTCTCTGTAAGTTTACTTAATCTTATGCAATGCATACTTATCCTGATTTATTTTCTAACTTTTGTAGAAATGTTGGTCATTTAGATGTTCCGGATCACTTTTCTATAATGGGAGTTGTCCACTATAACAATTGCCCCTCCTTTGTCTGCATCTTTGATAATTATTGAGTGATCATTTTGTAAAGATTCCAAAGCTTCTTCTTTATATGTGATATTTGATTTTACATGGCTCATTGGGATATTGGCTTTTTCAAATCTTTTCAGTCTCATTATATATTCCTCTAAGTGTCTGTTTTTCTTTACCGGAAGTATGAAACCTGTCTGGTTCTTCACAGTCAGCTGGTCTTCAGTGTGTTTATTTTGAAAGAAATCCCTAAGGCGGAGTTTTCTGCAAAATTCTTCCGTATCTTCAATAAGATCTATAGTGTAGCATTTTGGGGCTGGTGTAAATTTAAGTCCATATTTTAGAAGGTTAATTTCCATGAGGTCTCTTTCTGAAATATTAATTACTTTTATATCAGTCTTTTCTTTATTTCTTTCAATATTCCTTCTGTATCCTATCCTTAGGCTTCTCTTCTGTTTCTTTTTTGTGAGCTATTACTATTATTAATGACATTGTTATCATTATTATAATATTTTTGATTCTGGGTGAGTGGAGCAGTTATTGAGTCTTTGATAGTTTTGTTGAGTGTCTTGTATTCTTTGATTTAGAGAACATTTTCCGATTTCTCAATGGACATTTTTATCTTTGCGTGTTAGTTTGGTTTTATTATTATTATTATTGAGTGAGAGAGCAGTGACACTGGGGTAAAATATATGAAGCCCAGTATACCCATCATGACTACCCGTCTGATAAGGGTACACCAGGCACATTCATCACAACCATATGTGCGCGACATGGTGATCTCATATCAAGATAAACAGTGCATGACCTCGCAAGTGGGGCTCAGTTAGAATTTTCTTCAGGTCGAGTAGCCCATTCCGCTCAAAAGGTCCCTGAATAAGGTTTGCTTAAGGATGTTGAGCAAAACACCCATGTTTCCAAAGGTGAATTATCCAAACCCCAAAGAATTCCTCTCAACACATGGCTATGATGCTCCCCCACTACTTCTACTCGTGATCAGAGATGCACAT
>NC_069002.1:15455995-15457182 GCF_001194135.2 Octopus bimaculoides
CAAAACAGTATCTCCTTTTCAGTTCATGCCATCCTAAACACGCCAAAATAAATATCCCATTCAATCTAGCAAAAAGGATCTGTACAATTGTATCTGACACAACCACTCGGGAACTTCGCCTACAAGAACTAAAATAACACTCATTGAACGTCAATACCCACCTACACTTATAGAACATGGAATTAAACGTGCCAAGAAATTGGACACAAATACACTAAGGACAACAAAACAAAACACCACACCTCACCCTAAATCACTCCCATACATATCAACCCACAACCCCAGAAACAATGAAGCATACAACACAATTATACAAAATCTCCCTCTGCTCACTCAAGACCCGAAAAGGAACAGCATCCTAAATACACACAAACTCCTCAAATGTAAAAGACAAGACAAATCACTCAAGATACTCCTAACAAATGCCAAACTATACTCAATACTAACGATACCAACGGTTAAAAAATGCAGCCGACCTAATCGTGGTACATGCCCACACCTAACGGAAGGCTCGGAATTCGCATTCCAGCAAGGACAAAAATTCTCAATTAAGACCAACTTCACATGTGCTTCCCAGAACCTTATCTATGTCCTAACCTTCTCAGGTTGTGGTCACAATTATGTGGGCCAAACGAGCCTCACATTGAGACGCAGAGTCACGCTACATAAAGAACAGATTCGTTGCCCTTAATACAGGCAGATAGCACTGAGCGGCCACATCGACAGATGCGCAAGCAAAAAAAACGCCGAATTTTCATATCTTCCCATTATACCAATGCAAAGATTCAATCTCAGTACAAGAACGCCTAAACAAGGAAAACCTGTTCATACGAAAATACAGACCACACCTCAATATACAACTTTGACCAGTTAAAAAAATTCTAAGGAGCCAGTTGTCCCCCTTGCCACCTGTTACTTCCCTTGGTTCACTCTCTAAACTCATTCTTCTTATTCTTCAAACCCCCTCTGTTACGAGAACTGATTACAATGTCCCCTGAAAAGCTAATTTAAATAGCGAAAGCCGGTTGGATTTCACAACATCCATATAATATGCATATATTCATAAAAAGATATTAAACTATATGAAACGAAGGCATTTCTTTTCCACTTTTTATATTTTTTACACATATTTTCAACCTATATATATATATGTGTGTGTGTGTGTGTGTGTGTGTGTGTGTGTGTGT
>NC_069002.1:15458770-15462312 GCF_001194135.2 Octopus bimaculoides
TTTTCTACGTATTTCGCCAAAAAGATTCCTAAAGAAACGTGAAAAATTGGGTGGGGAAATTAAAATTTTTAAATACCGATTTTTTTTTTTAATGCAGATTAGGAATATCCGCAGTCGAAAAAGTGGGTTTCTGTAGAAAAAGCACCCCCCAAAAAACTCAAAGGGAGTGCGGTCCATGTGCTTTACCTCCGCCCAGGGCTTTAAGAACGCCATATAAACCCTCATAACATTATATATAATTTTTGGAATTACCAGACAATTTTTTGCGAATTTGTATTCTACACACGAGACTTCATACGGTTATGCAAAAAAAAACAAAGAAAGAAATTGTAGGGTTACGTGATTTAAGGGCTATTTACCTGTTATTTTTAGCACGCCTCACAACCACCTCGATGACAAAAAAAAACAAGTAGACAACACGTATTTTATAGTTTAAGCAGTAAATATGCATTTAATGCGATAAACAGCACATTACAAATTAAACATTTCTCAAAATAAGAAACTTATAGCACAAAGTTAAGATTTATCCAAAAACAAAATAGCACATTACAAATTGAATATTTCTTAAAAAACAAACATCTCCAATCTTAACTGGATAATGGAGTAAGTCCTCCGCACGGATGTAGGACAAACTCCATCTAGGACAAAACCTTCTCAGACAAAACGCCCATAGTTAAAGTGTGAAAGTGGACAAAACCCCCTCCGTTATATTTTTCGGTTATTTTTCGCTTTTTTCCCCCTTTTACTTTTTTCTGTCATTTGTCGGTGGCCATACTGGGGTACTGCCTTGAAGATTTTTAGTTGAATGTATCGACCCTAGAATTCTTTTTTCTTTTTTACTTGTTGCAGTTATTAGACTGCGACCATGCTGGGGCACTACCTTGCAGTCTTTTTAGACGACTGCATGGAACCCAGAATTTTTTTTTAAGTCAAGTCAAAACCATCTCAGTGATATATTTGTTTTTTTTTCTTTTTGTGTGTGCTTTTTCTTTTTCTCCTTTGTACTTGTTAAATCATTAGACTGCAGTAATGCTGGGGTACCGCCTTGAAGAATTTTGACAACAGAACACGATCACATTTGATATATATCCAATGTTTACTGTTGATTTCAGTTCCAATTGTTCATTTCCGACAGGCCGTTTTAAACTCAGAGTGCTGAATCAACTTTTCCTCCTAGGTGTTGTAACCGATCCTAACAGCACCTCACCATTTATTCCGATCCAGAGCATCAGTTTCCTAATCACTTTTATTCATATCTAGTTCCCTCAGGTTTTCCTTCACACAGTCTTTATACCTTTTCCTTAGCTTGTGTTGAGGTCGCTTCCCAGAATTGAGCTTACCATAAAAAAAGACACCTTAGCAATCGCTCATATTTCATTCTAATAACATGTCCAGCCCATCTCATTTGAGCCAAAATGACATGTTGTTCAATTGAGCTACAACGTGTCATGTGCAAAACCTGTTTCTTTTATGAAACATTCCTGCTTGACTCCTAAAATATGTCTGAGGCACTTTTGGTGAAATCTCTCCAGCATTTTCATATATCGCCTGTGAGTGGCCCATGTCTCACTCGAATAAGAAGTGCAGTCAATACACATGTTTTATAGACAATGAATTTTGTCTGCAAAGAAATACCTCTATCACCCCATACTCGCCCTTCCAGCTTTCCAAATGCAACACTTCCTTTCCATATTCGATAGTATATCTCTGCATTAAGACTACCATCTCTTGACAGTGAGCTTCCAAGGTAAACAAAAGTGTCGATGACTTCTAACCTTGTTCCATTCACAAAGATGTTTGGTTCAGAGTATGTTTGTCCTGGCGCGGGAGTAAACAATTAATCTTGGTAAAACCAAAGTAAAGTAATGAGTCCAAAATGTACATACGCAGTGGAAAATTTGTCCATTATATGTTGCATGCCCTCCTCGGAGTGTACCAACAAATCAGCATCATCTACACAAAGCAATTCTCTGACAAGAGTTTCGAAAGTCTTTGCTTTGCAGGTAAACCAGGTAAAATTTAAAATGCAACCAGATGTCCGAGATCTGATTTCAGTTCCCCTGTTGCAATCATCGAAGGCACACTAAAGTAATACAGCAAAATAGAGAAAAATGTAGGGACAAGAATATCTCCCTGTTTGACACCGTTGTCCACCGAAAATTCCTGAGGTAGCTCACCTGAGCTTTCACCTGAGCTTTCATATTTCCATGTAGTTCCTTAAAGACGTGTAAAAAAATGTGTCGGACAGCCAAGTTTAAACAAACCGATCCACAGCGCTTTCCTGTTTACCGTGTCAAATGCCTTAGTTAAATATATGAAGACCCGGTATAGTGGCATTTGTTCCTCTAAGAATTTCTCATGAACCTGCCTCGTAGAAAATATCATATCCATTGTTTCTCGCTCAAATCTGAAACCACACGGTTCCTCGGGAATCACATGTGGACATATATTTTCAAAGAGACGATCTAACATGATCCTTGAATGTATCTTCCCCGTATGTGCCAGGAGAGTCATCCCTCTAGAATTACCACACACTGATTTACCCTTGTATATAGAGATTAGAACGCCATTTATCCATTCCTGTGGCACCAAAAATTTGCCTGCAGGAGCAGTGTGTCACCTGCAGTGGCAAAAGTGTTACTAGTCTGCAAGAGCGGTGGGTCGCTTGCAGAGACAAGAGCCTGTAAGAGCGGTGAATCGCTTGCAGAGGTCGTAAGATGAATGCATTAAACACAGGAAGAATGAAGCCTGCAAAAGATGACGTGCAAGTGTAACTGCTGAAGCACTGTGAAATAACACTGATTGCAGAGTCTGATATAGTCTCCCACAGCAAAAGCTCTGCATCGGAGACTGAGTGTGCAAGGTAAGGTACTGAGTAGAGCGTCTCACAGCGTCAAAAGGTATATTACAGAATGGTTGCAAGAGCAAAAATAATGCTACACAATGAACAAAAAAGAAGAAAACATGCAAAATGTACACGAACGTAATGCTAAACACAAGAATTAGTTCACATTGTTTTTAATGTTCTTGTCGGTTAACTGAGAAAGAATAAACTATAGTGGAATAGAGTTGCAATCTGTATCAAATGGCGGCTGGCGGGAAAATATGTATACTCAAGTGCATAGAACACTATAAAGTCGAAGAAGACAAGTCGCCATCTTGGATATTGTATGAAAATATTTACACACATGAGTTCAACCGAGAATGCTCAGTGCTGCGTGTAGAAACTCTCTTTGTTTTATTTTTTATTTTAGTGAATAGTTCATCATGAAATATTCCCACGCTAGGACACCAATTTAGTAGAGGAGTTAGTTAAGCGAGAACATTTTTCCCTTAATTTTTTTTGTTTTTTTGTTTTTTTCTTTCTTCTATATAAATTCAAGAAAACGATGAGCCATCTTCAATTTTTCTCTCACCTATTTCTTTCTATTTTTATTACTCTATAATTAATTGTAAACGTATATCTATATTGTTTATGCGTGTACATGTGTGTGGGTGAGTTTGTGTAAAGGTATGTGTCTATATATGCATCAGTGGAGGCG
>NC_069002.1:15462505-15463741 GCF_001194135.2 Octopus bimaculoides
AGCAGACTCGCGGTCATAGGATCACGGTTTCGATTCCCAGACTGGGCGTTGTGAGTGTTCATTGAGCGAAAACACCTAAAGCTCCACGAGGCTCCGGCAGGGGATGGTGGCGAACCCTGCTGTACTCTTTCACCACAACTTTCTCTCACACTTACTTCCTGTTTCTGTTGTGCCTGTAATTCAAAGGGTCAGCCTTGTCACACTGTGTCACGCTGAATATCCCCGAGAACTACGTTAAGGGTACACGTGTCTGTGGAGTGCTCAGCCACTTGCACGTTAATTTCACGAGCAGGTTGTTCCGTTGATCGGATCAACTGGAACCCTCGTCGTCGTAAGCGACGAAGTGCCAACAAACAAACATATATGCATCTATATGCATGTATGTGAGAGGAGAGTGTATGTGCGTGAATATGCAGTCATGCATGAAAATATTTCACTGGACACAAAATCGCACACGATAAAATTCTTTCACTTAAAACTTTGATTCAGAACAAAATTTCGATGGCGTCACAGTGACAAGCTACATCTCAACCAACTGTAAAAGAATGTGATCACTCAAAGACAAAGAATGACATTCCAGCACTGGACGACAACACTAAAAATAAGCGGTATACTACTGCTTCCTTAAGATAATCCATAATTCTTATATCTGGATATAAATGAGACTTTCTTCACTTCACTTATTTTTTCCACATTATGAACACACACACACACACACACACACACACACACACACACACACACACACACACACACACACACACACACACACACACACACACACACACGCACACACACACACAAATATACACAAATACACACATACAAGCACAAACACACACACGTATGTATGTATGTATGGATGTATGTATGTATGTATGTATGTAAACACACATACATATTCATAACTATATATATACATAGACTCAACAAGTGAAATCCAGTGATGTTCAATTGTTGTTTGCGCTCCGTCGCTTACGACGTCGAGGGTTCCAGTTGATCCGATCAACGGAACAGCCTGCTCGTGAAATTAACGTGCAAGTGGCTGAGCACTCCAGAGACACGTGTTCCCTTAACGTAGTTCTTGGGGATATTCAGCGTGACACAGTGTGACAAGGCTGACCCTTTGAATTACAGGCACAACAGAAACAGGAAGTAAGAGTGAGAGAAAGTTGTGGTGGAAGAGTACAGCAGGGTTCACCCCTGCCGGAGCCTCGTGGTGCTTTAGGTGTTTTC
>NC_069002.1:15464090-15471794 GCF_001194135.2 Octopus bimaculoides
CTTATTTTAGAACATGGTTGAGTCCATAAAATAGGATTTGACTACACCTCCATTTAGAGCACAGTTTAAGCTATCTTTTCGTGGAAGAAGGTTTATGTTCCTATAACCTGTGTTAATTCTGTAACCCTTTTAAAATGGAAGATAAGAAAGTTCATTTTTGGCACTTGATGCTTTTCTTTTTCCGCAAAGGGAAAAATGCCTCACAAGCAACCAAAGAAATATGCACAGTTTACGGTGATGTTTCTTTATCCGAAAGAACGGTACGGAAGTGGTTCGCAAGGTTCCGAGCTGGAGATTGTAGCCTTATTGTTAAAGAGCGATGGTAGTGGGTATAGATATTTAGGGATTTGGGAGCTGGATGACATTTTACACAGAGAAAGGAAAGTCAAGGTCAGTGAGGCATATCAAAAAAAGGGTGAAAATGGTGTTGAAATCCAACCTGAATGCCAAAAATTTGATTACCGCAATGAATATCTGGGCAGTTGTGGTGGTCAGATATAGTGCATCCATCCTCAAATGGACTAAGGAGGAAATATCAACACTGGATAGAAGGACTAGAAAGTTGATGACGCTGCATGGGGTGTTACACCCTAAAGCAAACGTAAAGAGACGTATGAAAAGAAAGAATGGTGGCAGTGGACTAATTAGTATAGACCGTTGTATAAGGAGTGAAAGGAGAACGCTTGCCGAGCATTCGATAAATAGTGATGAAGACCTGCTGCAATATGCCGCAAAAGATATGAGTGTAAATGCAGATGAAGTGATAGGAAAGGAAGAGTTTAACCAAAGAGCTGAGGAGAAGAGAAAAGAAGACCTTCTTGAAATGAGAATGCATAGACGGTTTGAAAGGAATACACAAGACGTTAAGGATAATACAGCATCGTGGGCATGTCTTGAGCGAGGTGATTTGAAGCGTAACACCGAAAGCCTGATCATTGCTGCATAAGACCAGGCTCTCGCTATCAATTCAGTGAAGTATAACATCAATAAAACTTCTGATACACAGGAATAACAATAACTACAACGAGGAAAAGAGAAATTCAAATTGATGTCACGAGCGTTTCAGTAAACCAATATTTTTTTTTTCCATACAACATATATAGATATGTAATAAATACAATATATGTAATATGAACTATGTTTGTCTATAGTTATATGTGGCTATGGTTTTGTATATACTCACGTGTTAGAGGATGTCTGTGTGTATTTAAATACATTCATTTATACACTGTTGTATCTACGAGATTTAAGCCAGCATAGTCTATGTAAATGTTTGTAAAGAACATGAAGACATATTTGTGTATATATACAAGAAAACATAAGCATGTATTTATATTTATGTGTGTGTGTGTGTATGTGTGTGTGTGTGTGTGTGTGTGTGTGTGTGTGTGTGTGTGTGTGTGTGTGTGTGTGTGTGTGTGTGTGTGTGTGTGTGTGTGTATGTGTGTCTGTGTGTGTATTGTATGTGTATGTATACAGTTTTCTTATGATGAAAGCTAAAAGACGGTTTACTCTTTAACGTTTAAAGACGCTAATTTTATGCATCATAAGAAAGATTGGGAATATGTTTTCCGAGGGAGATATTTTTCTGCAATGTTAACGTGTATAAACTGTGGTTAAGCAATGACCAGCTTCCAGAAGCTGTAGCCAAATATGGGCATTTCAAATACAACGTGATGCTTTGCGTCGGGTGAAATTACGAGGGGATCATTCACTGAGTTTGTTTCGGACGGTCGAAGCATCGATGGCAGTCTGTACATCGAACAGCTGGAGCGGATGTATTGTGGCAAAAATACTCGGTATTGGTTAACGGAAAGCGAACTCTTCTGGAACAAGGCAACGCAAGACCTCATACCACTCGAACGACTCGGAATAAACTCCAGGAACTTGAGGAATGGAACTGATGCCACAGTCAGCATAAAAACCAGACCTAGTTTCCTCGGACTATAACTTGTTCCAATCAATGGCTCACTTCCTGCGCTAGCGACGCTTCATCAACCGAGACGAGGTGGAATTTTCAGTGAAAGAGTTCTTCGCCTCCAAAGATAAGAACTGGTATCAGCGCGGGATCGCAGAACTGGCGAAAAGGTGGCTTCAGATGGTGCAGCACGATGGCCTCTACTTTGAATGCTAGGCTGCTTTTGTAACCGATGGAGAAAGCAAATAAGTTACCAAAATATTAGTTTAAAATTTTGAAATAAGGCCACCAAGTTCGCGGGAGGGAGTAACTAGATTGCATCAACCCAAGTACTTATTTTATCAAAACCGAAAAAGTCGATCACAGCGGAATCTGAACTCAGAACGCAAAGACGAACGAAATGCCGCTAAGCATTTTGTCCGGCGCGCTAACGATTCTGCCAGCTTGCCACCTTAAGTTACTCATGTAAGATAAATGTCCTACTAGAGTAATTACAAGATACCCAGAGAAGTATTAAAATGTTCAAGCCTTCACTTAGATAATTTCATGCGAGTGTCTCCCTTTCAATAATTCTACAACTTTCATTCAAAGATAATACAGAACACATTATTTGAAAAATTGTAGGCACTAAATATAAAAGAGTGACTTTCCCTTTATAGTTATAAGTTCCCTGGTTGATTACTTAATGCGTTCCCTAAGTTACAGAGAGTTCCCTAAGTTACAGAAGACAACAATGTTCATATCTTTTCATTGGCCTATTCAACTTATTTTCATTGAACACATTCTTTCATTGTACGCTTTTTCGACCGCATATTTCACTTATTTTCATGAAGAGAGAGAAAGACTGATGTTAGAGATTTTATCACTATATCAAATATCTATGCAGAAGTCGTCAGTGCGTATCAAGCTTTTATTCAAAGTCTTGAGTTTCCTCGCGAGAAATTCCATGAAGATGCTACAAAATAGTCGGAGCGAATATGCTACTTTGTCTCAGGTCCAGGCGTACTTCAAACCAACTTTTCAACTGACCAGCCATTGCATTTCTATATAGCACTTTTATTATTTTTATTTTTCTGAGAGACCTATAACTATTGCCATCATAATCTTCTGCAGGTCGTGTCGAATATAGTTTAACAGTCAATGAACTTAAAGAGTAGAATTTTATTTCAATTATCAAATCTGTTAATAAAAAATGACCAGGGTAAAATTCTTTTCGATTGTTCAATTTTATTTTTTATTCTGTCAAGGAGGATTTGAGAAAGTGTTGCTAGAATCAGATCTTCACACGTAGATATGTGTCTTACATGATGGAAATGAAATATATTTGTAATATAACGAGGCGTAGGAGTGGCTGTGTGGTAAGTAGCTTGCTTACCAACCACATGGTTCCGGGTTCACTTGGGCAAGTGTCTTCTACTATAGCCTTGGGCCGACCAAAGCCTTGTGAGTGGATTTGGTAGACGGAAAACTGAAAGAAGCCCGTCGTATATATGTATATATATGTATGTATGTGTGTGTATATGTTTGTGTGTCTGTGTTTGTCCCCCCGACATCGCTTGACAACCGATATTGGTGAGTTTACGTCCCCGTAACTTAGCGGTTTGGCAAAAGAGACCGATAGAATAAGTACTAGGCTTACAAAGAATAAGTCCTGGGGTCGATTAGCTCGACTAAAAAGGCGGTGCTCCAGCATGGCCACAGTCAAATGACTGAAACAAGTAAAAGAGTAAAAGAGGGGAAAAAAGCAGAAATAACCCCGATTAAATGAAAAGTGCTTTAGTATAAATTCAAGTTGTCTGTTCCACTAATTTTATTTTTTTATTTTTATCTTATTTTCCTATCATCGGATCCTTAGAAATGTTGTTCATTTTTTAAACCATTAATTGATATATTCATGTTTTAATTTGCTCTTTATATTTCTTTATTTCTATTCGTCATTCACCATGCGAATAAACAGCAATTTCTCTGTCACGCTTTCAGTTTATTACTGAACTATTTTTACACTCATCTCAACAAAGTGCTCTGAGCTGTAGCAGTGAGTAAGTTAGCGACGGAAAGATGAGTAAGTGAATGAGTGAGAGAGCGTGTGATTCAGTGAACGAAGAGAGAGAGAGAGAGAGAGAGAGAGAGAGAGATAGAGAGAGAGAGGAGGAGAGAGGGATTGTTGCATCGAGTTAAGTCATCTTTATTTTACGTTTTTCTGCATGACAGTCTTACTGTGTGTGTGTGTGTGTGTGTGTGTGTGTGTGTGTGTGTGTGTGTGTGTGTGTGTGTGTGTGTGTGTGTGTGTGTGTGTGTGTGTGTGTGTGACTGTGTGTAAGTATGATTGTTTGTATGTGCACCTGTGTCATTGTATGTGCATCTGTGTCATTGCGCCTCCACACTTCAGATGTATAAACCTTACTTCAGTAACAGGAAAAGAACTGGCTCTTCTTGGTGGAGAAAAGCCCTATAATAAAGAACTTTCTTCCTCTGCTAACCAGATTTAACATTTTCTGGACGCCACTGGCAAAACGCTGTTTCTACCAGCCCTTCAAATGAGCACCGACATTGATTTTTCACATACTCTCGAGTACGAAACCAACTAGTAAAACTGGTTGATACAGATCTATAATAATAATCAATAAACTCAATCTACTGATAAATTATACTAGTAGACATTTTTACTGTTTCATGAATCTTTAGACGACAATGCACACGCTCTTTCTCTCTCCCTCTCTCTCCCTCTCTCTCTCTCTCTCTTTCTCTCTCTCTCTCACACACACACACACACACACGCACACATATGTATGTATGTCTGTATGTCTGTATGTATGTATGTATAATTATGTCTTTAGTGCTACTGGTAACATGTAATCCAGTACAACCTGTTGCATGATCGGATCGTCGGCGACTAAACTGGCAACCTCACCAGGCTTGTTTGGTGAGCAGGTGATTGTTGGACACCCAGCGGGATGAAAAAGAAGACCCGTCAAAGGGCGGAGGAACTCATGAGCAGTCAACGGCATTTGAACCAACTCTAAATGACATTTATTTAGCTGTGAATAAGCTGAATAACAATATTCTCCAGGGTCTGATGGAATCTGTGCAGAAGTCTTGAAATATGGGGTGACAAAATGTTTGAACTCTTAAACATATTAATTCGTCACTGTTGGAGAACTGAGAAAGTACCTCAAGACTAGATTGATGCCAATTAGTCTCCTTGTATAAATTGGGGCCAAAGGACCTGTGTGGTAATTTTCGTGGGATTTTGCTTTTGTCTGTCGTTGGAAAGGTACTTGTCCGCATTCTGTTAGAATGTTTAAATACCTTCATAGTTTTAAATATGGTGTCTGAGTCTCATTGTGGTTTTCGTTCTTCCAGGGGCACAGCTGATTTTATCTTTACTATCAGACAATTGCAAGAAAAGTACATTGAACAGAATCTTGCTTTATACTATTGCTTTGTTGATTTGAGCAAAGTATTCGATACTGTTAATCGAAATGCTTTGTGTTAATTCTAAGGGAAATAGGTTGCCCAGAGAAATTTGTAAAAATGATCAAGACTTTTCATCAAGATATGAAAGCTAGAGTTAATTTTGGTGGTAGGCTCTCTAAATTTTTTGCCGTAGAAAATGAAGTTAAGCAAGGAGACCTAGATGTACCCACTCTCTTTGCAATATACTTTGCTGTTATGCTGTCACATGCTTTTCAAAACTCCGAGAAGGGTACTTACATAAAATATCGAACAACAGGGAATGTTTTTAATCTGACCAAACTGAAATTCAAAACGAAGGTTTTTACTTCATTTATTAAGGAACTCTTATACGATGGAGGCATAAAATGCGGGAGGGAAATCATAACAGCAGTATCTAATGAGAAATGTGTAGATGGACTTGATAGATTAATGGGTGATGTCTTAGAGAAATCACATTATTGTTGGTAATACAGCATTCTATTGAAGCTATATGACATGTGTTTGTGACTAAGTGACATGTGATGACGATTCACTCCCGAACTGAAATAGGCTCTCACCCTCTGTATCATGAATGGTTATGCAGACTACAACGAAAGCCAGAGCTTCCTTCGACCACTACACAAAAAATATTAAGACAAAGATGTTATTTAGAAATACTTCTATTTTAGTTGTTTACACTATTTTACGCTTGTTTATACTCTTATACATTCAAAGTTCACAAATTTCTTTATTTAAATTATGAATCATATTCCTTTCGATAATATCAATATAATTACAAAACTTCTTTGTAGACGATATTTTCTGTTTGGTCGACACTAATTTTCAAATTACTGGAGTCCGTTGCTCTACTCATAGCGACGTATAACTTGCTGTGTGTAAACATCGGAGTGGGTAAAAATACACCTACACGGTCTGGCCCTGTGCTTTATTTGCTGTGAATGCACGAGCGCAATCTTTAGGGTTGCAAAAATCAGACTAAGACTTACCTCTTACAGTTCTGTGCAAATAATGTCTGGATGTTGTGATAGCATGGGTTATTTTGATTGACGAAACTGAGATGTAAACAACAGCCGCTTCGATTAGACGTTTCGAATCCTGCCTGAGACTGATACATTTCAATAACCACTAAATAAACACACAGACTTTCTCCATTTTATTCTCGCTATTAATAGTCCTCGCGACCCCCTACGATGGGGCCACGAACTATACGATGAAAATCCAGAGTTACTAGTGGTCGGTGAATTTTTAATAAAAATGCGAAGATGGTTTATCAATTCAAAAATCGGTATCTACGAAATAATCATAATTTATGAGTTGGTTTAATGCTAAAAACCTTCCTGACGACCGACTTTGTGATCCCGAAAAATATCGTAACCACTGGTCCAGCCGTCTGGCCGTGAAGTGGGAACAGACAAGGAGACGAACAAAACAGGCGGGCAGACAAACGGACGCAATGCCCATAATAGTAAGAGGTGAGGACCAGCTGGTTACTAATTCAATTCGTCCTCCCTGCAAGCGTTACATTCTGGATGCGTAGCAGAATCGAATAATAGAGATTGTCTAAGCCTGCTTGCAAGTGTCAGATGGTTACAAATATGTGTACGCGTGCGTATGCGTGTGTGCATGTGTGTGTGTGCGCGCGCGTATACATATAAATGAATACAAAGAAAGAAAGAAAGAAAGAAAGAAAGAAGAATATGCTTATTTATTGGTCAAACAGGGCTGAACACAGAGGGGACAAAATACAAAGTAGAGCTTTTCTTTTTGGGAAGAGAAGGAAAAGAAAAAAAAGAAAAGGGGGGGGTAGAAATTCGATCAAAGGGGATCGTTAAAAGCGAAACGATCAATAGGGATCAGAAAAATAGATAGATAGATAGATAGAGAGAGAGATAGAGAGATAGATAGATAGATAGATAGATAGATAGATAGATAGATAGATAGAGTAGTGGCTATTACATATGTGTCTCTCTTTTGTTTGGAGCTGTAGCAATGTCTGCCATTCATGTGTTATATATTTTATGATTATTGGTGCTTATTATTATTATTATTATTATTCAGTAGTTTTATTTTTATAACGTGCTTTCACTTCACTACCGAGCGCAGCTCTGTGCGCCTTGGGTATGTGCTGTGGTTTGCTGTGGTGCTCTTATGTTTACTGTATTGAAAGTGTTTTGCGTAGAATGTGTGCAGTACCCAGTAGTGCAATTTTCTGTATGTTATATATATTTGTAAGTCCTGGTGTTTTTGTTATGTATTTGTCTGAATATTTTTTTATTATACCTAAGGCACCTACTATGATAGGAATTGTTTCTGTTTTTAGATTCCACGTT
>NC_069002.1:15476719-15479016 GCF_001194135.2 Octopus bimaculoides
TTCTTTTTTATATAGTTTGTAAACTTTCCGGTGTTGGTTTTGCGTGTGTGATCGCACGTGTTTCATTGAGACATCGTGCATAGGAGGACCTGTGCTTTGTATTGCAGTGAAATTTCATTTTTTAAGAATAAAAAATATTTTTAAAAAAGATTATCTTCGTTAAAAGACCGCTTCCTTCAAATCTTCCACCGGTTCTGTTGCCTAATTCCATCGATGTTATTGGATTAGATATGTTTTTGTATAGGGAGCCCGGTGTAGCACATCCATGTTGTTATTCAGCCCGGTGCTCTTCTCTTCTTCTTATTATTATTAACCCTTATTATTATTATTATTATTATTATTATTATTATTATTATTATTATTATTATTATTATTATTATTATCATTATCATCATCATCATGTTTGACTTTTGCTTTGTATTTGTACAAGTTGAATCCAAGTCCCACCTAGAGAGCTCAAGAGACAACAAGTTAGAAGTTCATATTGGTGTTATGCCCAGGATGTCATATATTTAGTTTTTGCACATGGTATTGTTCTAGAGAATGTTTAAGAAAACAAGAAAATTATGAGTTTTTTTTTTTTTAATTGAGATTACATAGACAGTATTTTAGGTTGGATATGGGCAGTTCCCAGTTTTGTCTACCAGGAGTTAATCCTTGGTACCTCTGCACTTACGCTTGCAACCCTTCTGCTCATGTAGCAGGACTCCATTTTTTTCCAGATGTCCGTACATTGACTCTGCGAGTATTCCAGTCAATAACTTCCACGGAAGTGGCAAGCAGGATATCGAGCTGTAATCGTCTACCGTTTTGCCTTTTTCGATGCTTTTCAAGCACAACACTAGCACTGTCCTACCCGTTGGCAACCAATCTGGTGTTACTTGGTTGGAATTTAACAAGGTGTTGAATTGCGCAGTTGTTCATGCATGACATTCACCAAATCTTTTGATCCAGTAACCTTGAACTCCATCTGGTCCTGGGACCTTCCAATTGCTCAGTTTTTTTTTTGCTGATCTCCTTCACTTCCCTAACTGAAATGACTAGTTCTGCCTGTTTTGGACAGACTGCTGTTTGTTTTAGTTCTTGCAACCATTCAACATCCTTCTTGTGCTCCTTGTCTTTGCTCCAGATGTCACTTCAAAACTTTGACTTTCAATGTTATCTGGTATCAACTTCCTTTTCATTGAAAGTCATAGTTTTGGAGTGACATCTGGAGTGACATTTGGAGTGACATCTGGAGTGACATCGAAAATGGTAATGCAAAGATCCTATGGGATTTTCTGATGTATTGCGGCCATGAGATAAAGAATAGGAAACCAGACATAGTGTTAATTGGGAAAGAAAGCAGACGATGATGGATCATTGATATAGCATACCCAGCTGACAACAAGGTATGCGATAAAGAAGAAAGAAAAGTCGATAGATATGACAGGTTAACTTGGGAGCTTAAGCAGTTGTGGTCACTGAAAAAGGTGGTAGTAGCACTAATAATTGTCCGAGCCCTGGGAACAGCGAATAAAAACCTTGAGAAGTACATGGAATAAATTGGGACTGCAAAAAGGGTGGAGCACTTGCAGAAAACAGCATTGCTTGGAACCACTCGAATACTCCAGAAGGTGCTCGAAAAATAAGAGGTGTTCACTGGTAGTGAACAGCTGACACTGTCGTACACATCCAGCGTTAGAAGCTGTGCAAAGGCAATAATAATTACAATAATAATGATACATACATACATACACACATACAGTCATATCCATACACACACGCATACACTCACATACACGCACACACGAATACACACATATGCACGCACACACACACACATACATATACACACACTCACTCTCTATCTCATTCACACACAATATATATGTGTGTGTGTGTGTGTGTGTGTGTGTGTGTGTGTGTGTGTGTGTGTGTGTGTGTGTATAATCATACAGAAAACTGATAAAAAAAAATCAATAGCTAAAATCTATATTGGAAAATATACTGGACGATCTTTTTAGCTAATTACACAAAAGTTAGTTAAGCATGATGTATGAGACAAAAAGTAAAAGCAAAAATCAACAAACAACAACAACAACAATAACGATGATGATGATGATAATAATAATAATAATAATAATAATAATAATAATAATAATAATAATAATAATAATAATAATAATAATAACAACAACAATGATAATGATGATGATGAGGAGGAGGAGGAAAAAGACCCGAAATTGGGGCCGCGGAGACTTGTCGATTACATCGACCCCAGTGTTTCACTGGTACTTAATTTATCGACCCTGAAA
>NC_069002.1:15480189-15481574 GCF_001194135.2 Octopus bimaculoides
ATAATAATAATAATAATAATAATAATAATAATAATAATAATAATAATAATAATAATAATAATAATGGTAATAATAATAATGATAATAATAATAATTACTGAATAATAATAATAATAATAATAATAATAATAATAATAATAATAATAATAATAATAATAATAATAATAATTACCAGGCAGTAGTTCTTATGGCTTTTGATCTTAACTGATTGGAAGTGTTATCATGAACATTGTTTTGTCTTGGTATAAAAGATGGGCTACAGCAAATATTCTGCTCAATACCACAGATTTGCTTGTCAATTGTTTGACTTTAACAGTTGAACATATCCCTTAATGGCTGACGATATGTGCATCTCTGGTCGCGAGCAGAAATAATGGGGGAGCATCATAGCTATGTGTTGAGAGGAATTCTTTGGGGCTTGGATACTTCACTTCTGGAAACATGGGTATTTCGTTCAACAACCTTAAACAACCCTTATTTAGGGACCTTTTGAGCGGGATGGGCTACTCGTCCTGAAGAAAATTCTAACTGGGTCCCACCTGCGAGGTCATGCGCTGTTAATATTGATATGAAATCTTGATATGAAATCACCATGTTGCCCAGTATACTGGGCTTCATCTATTTTACTCTATTCTCACTTTGAAGGCATGCACTGCTCTCTCACTCAATAATAATGGTTTCATTATTGGCTACAAGATCTGATCACAAAACAAATAGAGACAATACAATACTGGGGACAAATGGAGTGTTGAACAATGCCGTGTATACAATAAGTAACAAAAACAATTAAACAGTAAAAGTTATCCAAAAGAGCGGGCAGTTCCTCACAGGGATAACCGAAGAACCCCACACATCCTAGTTATCCCAACCACCAGCTGCACCTCAACAGACGCTTCTCTCCTTCACAACCCCTCCGGTTTACAAGCGAAAGTTCAGAGTAGGCCCATTCACATGGGCCATCCTAGCCCCATTCACTCACCTTTCAACTACTTTAATGGAGTGGCGAAGAACTTACCTCTCTACCTTCAATTTCCTTAACAAATTTTAACAGAGTACATACACAAATATCTATTCACACACAGAATTCATTCCGCCACTGATCATGAGGAAGCTACACAGTTAACAGCCTAAACTTTTGCCGCTGGACTACATACATGTGGTTCTAAAGCAGGCTACTTACCACACAGCCACTCCTACGCCTATATATATATATATATATATAAGCAATGTTAATTCTCTAAATAAAGTATTAACAGTAACTGGACGATAAAGTGTAGTATATTGCCACTTAAGTGTGGCTGACCCCTAGGGGTGGATGTTACTGTTGATTTTAGCCCCAGGAGGACATCTCCTCCAGCTGGCTTATCGACACACAGTAACATCCA
>NC_069002.1:15481776-15483243 GCF_001194135.2 Octopus bimaculoides
ATATATATATATATATATATAAAGATAAATTGAATAGAGAGATACTACTGACAATCCAATAATCTATTTATATTATATTAGATGATATACTATGAATATAATTAACATAATGTTATACAACATAAACTATTATTTAAAAAAAAAGAATTGCTTCGACTCATATACATTTTCTGATATACATACACAATAACAGTTCCCTTATATATAAGTCACTTCAGGGTCATGATTTAAAGATAGAAGAAATTCTGTACGAAAGGAATTAATTCAAATGTCTATCTTTTATGAGAGTGGGCGTTAACTACTCCATCATACATCAATTACAATTGAAAACAACAAAAACACTTTAACAGACGATGCAGCCAAGTGCAATCCACAGCCATCGAAATTCACTTCATTACATCTCAAGCACATACCAATCGAAACCCGTTCATGTCCAAGATAGTCCCTCATCACCACAACATACAACAGTAAGATAGGTGTATAAATATATATATAACATCGTATGTATTGCGTGTCTTATTAATCCACTTTCGTGAGCTGCTTGATGTGTTGATTTTTCCGGGCTGCAATTGAAGATTTCCTGCACCGTTGTCACACTCTTCGCTGACCAGGATGTGGTTGGACGGCCACTTCTTGTATCATTCGCAGAGCCCGTGGTCATCAGCTTTGCAGAAACAACTTTTGATTGTCACCAGACGTAGTGTTCCATGCTTACCTTCCCAAGCACGCCACCATCTCTGAACCAGAACAATGGACTTCCACACTTCATAGCGTGCTGCCATCTTAGCTCGCTCCTGAACAGTCAAGCAACCGGCCATCTGGAAAATAAGAAATAAGAAATAAGGCATTAAGGAAATAGAAAAATCCTCATTAGTGTTGTTTGTTTAAAAAATATTTTCGTCATGACTTTAGTGATACTAAAAATTCTATAAGCAATATGTGTGTATGTGTGTGTGAGTCTGTCTATCTATATATCTCTCTATAAATATATGTATATGTACATGTATATATACTTTGTGGTGGCGTGTACATGTACATATATATATATAGATATAGATATGTGTGTGTGTGTGTGTCTGTGTGTGTAAATGCGTATGTATGTATATATGTATGTATATGCGTATGTATACATATCTATGTACATATGTACATATGTATTCATATCTATATAGCCTTCTACTACATCGTACAGCCTTATGAGTAGATTTGGTAAGGTGGAAACTAAAAGACCGTCATGTTTGTATGTATGTAAGTAAGTATGTATGTATGTATTTATACGTATATGTATGAATGTTATTTTATTCTTTAACTTGTTTCAGTCATTTGACTGCTGCCATGCTGGAGCACCACATTTAGTCGAACAAATCGACTCCAGGACTTTTTGTTTGTAAGTCTAGTACTTATTCTATCCGTCACTTTTTGTCAAACCATTAAGTTACGGGAACGTAAGCACACCAACATCAGTTG
>NC_069002.1:15484550-15484822 GCF_001194135.2 Octopus bimaculoides
ATTCACAAAGCTTTGGTTGGCCCGCGGTTATAGCAGAAGACACTTGCTCCAGGTGCCACGCAAATCTACTCATAAGGGCGTACGATATAGTAGAAGAATATAAAAATACATATATAAATATGTACATACATATGTATACATATGTATACATACGCATATACATACATATATACATGGAACCATGTGGTCGGGAAGCAAGCTACTTACTGCACAGCCACACATATACATGCACACACACATACATACATACATACATATGTGTATATATATAT
>NC_069002.1:15484922-15485594 GCF_001194135.2 Octopus bimaculoides
ATTCAAGTAACAGCGGCATTTTTCTTGTTTCTGCCTGTCTCTGTTTCACTAGTTAACTCTTGTGGGTTCGAAGAAGGAGTGATATGATAGTAGCAGCGTGTTAAATGGTTGGGAGTCCTGACATTGACCTGTTGATGGTCGTAGTGATCTGTATTGTTTATAATGTTTTGCACAAATATATATATGTATATATATTTGTGAAAAGGGCAGACGTTGTCTCAAGCAGTTGTGCAGACGAAAATGTTAGTAAATGTGGTCGGATTGTCATAAAAATTTGCACACCTATGTTAAAAGTGCTGGGGAGATTGCATGGCAACTTTGTGTTTGCTCAATTGAAGGGCGTGACCTCTAGGGCAAAATTCTTCATCTTTAAAATGTGGCCCGAGTAGACCCGAATGAAATCGGGTTATGATATGTATATATCATGAGACGCAATGGCCCAGTGGTTAGGGCAGCGGACTCGCGGTTTCGGTTCCCAGACCAGCCGCTGTGAGTGTTTATTGAGCGAAAACACCTAAATCTCCACGAGGCTCTGACAGGGGGTGCTGGCGAAAACTGATGTATTCTTTCGCCACAACTTTCTCTCACTCTTTCTTCCTGTTTCTGTTGTACCTGTATTTCAAAGGGCCAGCTTTGTCACACTCTGTGTCACACTGAATCTCCCGAGAATTA
>NC_069002.1:15487074-15487879 GCF_001194135.2 Octopus bimaculoides
AAAGAAAACGGTGAACGTATTAAACTAGAAACCGGTGAACTAGAGCATGTAGCCGAGTTTACGTATTTAGGTAATAAGGTAACATTCTCAGGTGACACCACGAAGATATTAAGACGAGAATGAGTAAGGCAAGGACAGCTTTTCACCTGTTAAAAAAATGTATGGAACGCAAGTGTTATTTCAATAAAGAACAAAATAAGAATTTTTAACACTAACGTAAAAGCGGTGTTATTGTATGGGGCTGAGACATGGAGAACAGCAGTTAAATCAAATAAGCAAATACAATGATTCAGCAACATGTGCTTGCGTAGTATACTTAAAATCAGATGGCCCGAACACATAAGCAATATGGAGCTATGGCAAAGAACGAATATTTAAGAAAAAGTGGAAGTGGATTGGTAGCATGTGCATCCATGTAAACTTTGATATGTGGGTTCGATTCTGTCTAGGGTTAGCTCATCGTTTTTCAGTCAATTTGTTTATATATAAATGTCGATTTAAATCGGAGAATATATATATATATATATATGTGGTGTGTGTGTGTGCGTGCGTGCGTGAATAGATTGTTAAGTGTAGTGTACAGAAATTGAATATTGAGAAAAAAAGTGGTCAAAATTTTAGAAAAAAAAAACAGCTTGTCTATTTATATGAAACAGGTGCTTCTTGGGTATGGTTTTGTTTAGAAGGTGAGAACGTTGACTTTTTTGTTTTTTGTTTTTTTTAGTGTGGTTCCATGACAATGGAGATAGAAATATAGTTGGCTAGATAGGCTGATAGATAGATAGATAGATAGATAGATAGATAG
>NC_069002.1:15488253-15489681 GCF_001194135.2 Octopus bimaculoides
GCCACTTCAAAGTGGCTGTTCCATTTGAACGGACTTTCCTCCGATTTTTTAACCTTAAGATGGTTAGCAATGCACAGCTGCATCCGATATATTGAGAGCTGGGGAACGAACCTTCTGGCGACGGGACCAGCCCACCAGTCTGATTTCGGACTATTTTTGCCTCCCTCCAGTACTAGACACCTCGTCTGCTAGAGATGGCAATAGCTCGCCTCTGCTCGCAATATATCTAAATTCAGCGACATACAGTCCCTCATTTTGCAACAAGCTAAAAAGCTAGTTCTAAAATCTCCTTAAGAGATGATCGCAGTAGTTGTACTAAGCAAGTAATGACCGTTGCCACTTTAACATGGTCGTTCTGTTCGAACAGACTTCCTGCAATTTTTTAACCCCAAGACAGAACTTGCCGAACATTTTGTTTTAAATGGCTGCAATTTTGAAAAAGACTTGAAAATGCATATTCTTAGAAAATATGAATCTGCTTTCCTTTCAATACTCAAAATGCATGAGGAGAAATATGTTTGCAGGTTATTAACATCACACCCTGGAGGAATGAATAAAATGACAGGAGAATATCATCAAATTTACATAAAACTGTTTGATTGAATATTTTTCTTCTTTTACCTTTCCTTTTTTCCTTTCCTTTCTTTCTCACTTTGTTTTTTTCTTTTCGCCAGTTATAAAATTAAAACTTAAAGATTGATGATGTCATTCCATCAACGTGTGGACGCTGGTTGCTCTCGTTCATACTTTAGATTTGAATTTCTATAATTTTGAATTTTTATCACTTTTTTTAATTTTGAGCTCGACAAAGATATTGCTGTCGAAATATATGAATGCTAATAGGTTAATGTTGTTCATTGACAGTTTCAGTCAGATAATACTGTACAAAAGCTAAGATTCGACTACATATACTTAACACTCAGTGCTCTGAGAGGCTATTCGTAGCCTACCGGAAAATACACAAGTCTTATACGTTAAGTATATGTGGCCGATATTGTTTATTACCCTAGCGTTGAGAAAGTAACCATACTCTGGAATATGCGAATACACACAGATAGAGAAACCAAGGCTAATAGACCGGATATAGTTGTCAAAGATCACCAAGAAAAGAGATGCCTTGTGATCTATGTATCAATACCAACAGATGACAATGTATCTCTAAAAGAAACAGAGAAACTCTCAAAATACAAAGAAATGGAAATTGTGATAACTTGAAAGTAGAGCCTAAAAACAGAAACAATTCTTATAATAGAAGGTGCATTAGGTATGATTAAAAACATTGAGACAAATACATAACCAAAACACCAGGACTTACAAATGTATATAACATACAGACAATAGCACGACTAGGCATCGCACACATATATATCCCACCCCAAACACACACACATATATATATGAGAGAGAGAGAGAGAGAGATGAGATTAT
>NC_069002.1:15493993-15497455 GCF_001194135.2 Octopus bimaculoides
CCATTGGTATATCAAAATAATCTCTGGTATCTTTTCTAGCCCACAATTTATTATATATTTAATCAATGATTTCCTAGCCATTTTAACTACATTAATATCAATATTAATATTGATAATAACGATATAGATTAATGTAAATTCAAAACAGAACTACATAGACATGTATATAAATGCAGGACGCCTCCTTACTGAAAATCTTCAGTTATATGTATATGTGTGAGTGTGTGTGTGTGTGTGTTTATGTATATGGTGTGTATGTGTATGTGTGTGTGTGGATGTGCTCATGTTCGTTGTGTGTGTGTGTGTGTGTGTGTGTGTGTGTGTGTGTGTGTGTGTGTGTGTGTGTGTGTGTGCGTGCGTGTGTGGACAGAACAAAATCTCTGCTACAATCTCTTAAGCTCTATTCAATGACTTCGATAGAAAAAAGGAACGATGCACACACAAGCAATCAATTAATTAATAATCCCCTGATTGATCGATATCTAGAAAATTAAAGTCAATATAAAAAAAGAAAAATCTTAAAGCACAAAATAATAATAACAACACAGTTAATATAAGAATAAGATGTGCATAAATACTTACTAACTATGCGCATCGTGGCTTAGTGGTTAGGGTGTCAGCATCATGATCGTAAGATTGTGGTTTCGATTCCTCGACCGGGCGACGCGTTGTGTTTTTGAGCAAAACACTTCATTTCACGTTGCTCCAGTCCACTCAGCTGGGGAACACATATGCTATTGAAACTGGGAAACCGGGCCCATGAGCCTGGCTAGGATTTAAAAGGGCGCATTTATTTTATTTTTTTAACTATGCGCTTACACACAAACATACATGGCATGCATCCCTATGTACCATATCCAGATAAACACACACATTTATGTGTGTGCGTGTGCATATTCATATATATATGTATACAGAGAGAGAGAGAGAGAGAGAGAGAGAGAGAGAGAGAAGACACCTGATATATATATATATGCCATATACATACATGCACACATACACACGCATACATATATACATGAGTGCGACCCCTGAGAATGGGTCTACACAAATAGCATATGTATTAAGGATTAGGATAACCCCGGGAGTGCAAATTACGGCAACCCTGAAACACTTTCAGTTTTTACGTCCAACAAAATACTAAGTGAGTAGGATAACAAATGGAAGTATAATTATAGAATAAAATCAAGTTGGATATGGATTTCAGAATTTTATTTAGTCTATTCAGAAACTGGATAATTGCCAGTTTTTTTGGAATTCTGATTGTTTACATGTTTCATTAGTAAAGCACTTTTCATATTGGTTTGAGATCAGATGGCCCTAAGTAGCAGTTTTGTTTTTGATCAGACCATTTCCCTCCAGAAATAATTCATAAAACACGAAATGTCAGTTTCCTGGTTTTGAGTGCATTCTCCAAGAAGAAAAGTTATTCTATGTGATGAACCAAATTAATTTTGTATTTTCAAACAGTTTTTAAAAGTCAAATTAGAATTCACAAACTGAGAAACATATTTATTTTGAGTGAAATGACGTTAGAAAAACGGTCCATGTCGCAATCAAATTACAAAGGTGGCAAAACAAGGCTAGTGTTGAGGAAAAACGATATTTTGGTGTGAGGTGTATCAAAAGCTGGTAGAAAGATGAGAATTTGTGAATTCCAGGAGAATTCGGAAGCTGAAGATCAGTTTATCTGTTAATGGAAAGACGGGCGGGTGGAAGATGAGAGGGCGAGAGTGAATACGCTTTGTAGGTATGCGTAAAGAGGGTAAGAGAGAGGGAACACGATCGGTGACCTGGGTCTCGAGGAGTGCAGAAGCTAAAGTTGATTAAAGTTGCCTTCTTTTCAGGAAGAATTGGCACATTCTTTCGCTTTGGAATTCGAAATGCCGCAGAGCCGGCGAAGGAGAAGGAATTCAGAGAATAGCATGGCAGATTGAGTGTGTTCGGGGTAAGATGAGTAGTGTAGATATGAGTGAGAGTCAGTAGGCTTAAAATGGACAGAGGCGGACAGGCGGACATTGTTTAAATTGATGCAAGTATCAAGAAAATTAACAATTACTGGCGACAACGGTGGTAAATTCCAAGGTGAGTAAAAGGTGTTAAAGAAAGACAAAATTATAGAGTTGTTGTCTGGTAAGGGTGGTGGCACAGTTGTCAATATAATCACCTCACAGCTCTGGAAAGGATTTGGTGGGTCGGGTAAAGATATGCGCTTCAATGCGGCCTACAAGGAGAGTGGTATAATTGGGCCCATCTCAGTTCCTGTCGTGACCCTGCTGGTTTGTTTGTAAAATTCCCCAGGAAAAGGAAATCAATTGAGGGTTAGAATGAGCTCAGCTAGGCAGATATGTGCTGTAGCGCTGGGTAACGTAGATTACGACGATCTAGAAAGTGCTTAATGGTTGATAGCCGTCGTTAGGGAAGATGACGGTGTAGAGTGATTTAATGCCCACTGCAAAAAGAGTTTGAACTTACCAAGCGGAAAAGTCAACGAGCTGAAGGGGGTTAGGGCATGTATGTCTCTTTAATGTGTAAGGGTAAAGCAGCAACGCGAGGTGATATTTTGTTAAGAAACGATCAATAGGGCAGTTACAATTTGAGATGAAAGGGCGGCCGTCATTGTCAGGTCAGCGAAGTAGACAGTAGAGGTTCGGAGTGTGCTTACAATGAAGTTCGTGGCAGAGGGTAGTAGTGAGTTGGAAGCGATAAGTTCATGAACAGTAGTGGACACTAGCTTCTGGCTGTGGCTGTTGAGATCTTTTGATATCTTGATGTAGAATAAAGAGTCACTGAGTTGGTGGAATGAATCTTGCATGTGCAGGTCGGTTCGCCAAACGACCGGTTTGATAACGATATCTGGTCATTTGCCGAGGGTGTTGAACTCCGAAGGCATAGAGTTCCAATGGTTCGATTCTCTTAGTTGTTTCTTGAAGTGAAGACACCAAAATCGAAACTTCACTGATCTCAAAAAAGTGTAAACAAGCAATAATAAATCTCTGAACGAGGTATAAACAGTAGCAGCACGAAAACGTGAAGTATATTTGCCACTTAAATGTGGCTAACCCCTAAGGGTGAATGCTACTGTAGCTTGTAGCCCCAGGAGAACATCTCCTCCAGCTGTCTATTGACACACTTTCTGTGCCCTGAATTTTCGTCACTGCAAAAAAGATATATGTATTTGTATTGGGAGCCCTTCGCATCGAAGATCGGTGATTGTCGTACGCTGACGATGGGTAAATACCCAGAAACCCGGGTCCGTGTGTATCACGTCAGATCGACGATGGGGAGGATGACTTCCCTTTGTAAATACCGACAGGAAACAGAAAGTGTGTCAATAGCCAGCTGGAGGAGATGTTCTCCTGGGGCTACAAGCTACAGTAGCATTCGCCCTTAGGGGTTAGCCACATTTAAGTGGCAAATATACTTCACGTTGTCGTGCTGCTACTGTTTATACCTCGTTCA
>NC_069002.1:15497533-15501403 GCF_001194135.2 Octopus bimaculoides
ATATATATATATATATATATACAAGGTGTACTGAAACGTTCCTAGATTTGGATAAAAGAAAATACAAGAGAATCAGTTAATTATGATTTTATTCAACATAATCCCTTCTCAGATCCACACACTTACTGCAGCAGTCCTTCAGTTTTTCTAAGTCCTATAAAAGAATTCGGAAGGTTGGGACACAGACCACTCTTTTTGTGATACCTTGAAAGCTAGGAACTTCCAGCTTATCCTCGTACAGGTGGGATGATGTGGACTTGTTTGGTCAACTGGCACCTGGCCTTTTTATGAAATTGTAAATGCTTCAGTTGTTATGGAGACTGACTTCTGAGAGTCTGTCAACAGTCGGGTAGCTCCCCTTCCGTTCTCATCACAAAACAAGTTATAACTCCGTCAGTTACTTCATTGATTTGATGATGAAACAGATATTCATCGATATTCTTACATAGTACCCTGCAAACCAAATACACACTGGAGGCTACAGAGTTGATAACTATGATCATTAAGATTCAAATCAATTCACACACACACACTAAAACACACACACACACACACACACACACACACGTGTAAATCAACAACTAAATAATTAAACCATCAAAGCTTCATCACATCCCATGATGCTATTGCTCATCAAATTCGATTTGAAATTAATAATGAATTAATAAACGATATACAAAGAAGAAGCAATGAATTCTTAAGTAATTGATAAATTGAAAATAATGTGACTGGAAACTATTGAAAATTTCTATAAATAAGAAATGAAATTTACAAACGAGTGCAATTCAACTATTGATAAACGTGGACTATGATAAGTGCATTCTATTCGTGCCCGAGCAGATGTGTGCAGCATTTCAGCAGTACTTCGCTCAACTGTTTGGAACGAATGGTGGATCGGAACGCTGGATGGATTTGAGTGCCTACTTCAATGGCTTGCCGCTATTCTCAGGAAGAGAGATGGAGTGATGTAAAAAAAGTCAATAACAAACGCAATGAATGACTGGCTGCACAGAAGAGAAATCACCTCATTCAGATGATCTACCCTACGAGCTTTACTTTTATGCGCTAGACTTGTTTGGAAGCCTCTATATACAGCAACTGGCAGCAGAACAAGAGAAGTCCTAGTTCTGTGAGTCGATCAGCAGTGGCACTACTGAGACAGGATCCACACAATTTGGAATAAATGATTTTACTACTATAACTCTGATAAACGCAGATTTCAAATATTTGGTGAAGAGGCTGGTGCTTGTCATCGAGGATTAGTGACAGCGAAGTTGGACGACATTCTCGGAGATTCTGGGTATCGACAACAACGAGCTGGCTGGTCTGCTCTGGAGGACTTTCCGGTCAAGGATGACCATGGATAATTTGGTCGGTCAATACTACAAAGGGGCGCTACTGATTCGAGATAAATTCTATAGGCATGGATATGCCGTCAGACGAGTTTGTCCGAAATGCAAAGCGACGCAACTACTCCCTGACCCAATGTGTATTCTGATTAAACTCATTTGGATTACTCCAAATGTTTTTCCAAAAATCTTCAGTTTGCTGCAGGGGTGGAGGTTTTCACAATAATGGTATTTTTTCCCAGTTCCCTGTAGAATTTGTTTGTGTTCTCCTTGAATAGTATGTTTTGTCAATGGAATGCTGAGCGTTTTTTGTATCTTGCCAGTCGTTTGGTTTTTAATTGTAGCTTTTGGAGGATTGCAGTCTGTCTATCCTTTGTTTTCTTGTAAAGGTCATATTTAGCAATTATTCTTATTAGTTTGTTGGGCTTATTAGTTTTCCCTTTGCTTGCTTCAAATGGAAAAGATATATCTGCTCTTAGTTGGATTATTTGCCGGTTTATTCTTTCCATCTATGCAGGCTGTTTTGTATACATTGCGCTCTTTTTTTTTTTCTTTGTCTATCTCTAATTTTAATACCGCATTTCTGAGTTGCGACATAAGCAGCTGAGTAAATGAATTGATCAAACACTTCGAGGGCATTTTCTCTACTATTCTCAAGGAGTTGACGAATCAGCTTTCCAAGTGTTTGATCAACTTCTTTGATTACGTGTCTGTTCTTATTAGGGTTAATAATTTTGGGAAGTGGGACTCTTTCGTGGAAAGGTTGATGTAGTTGTATTAGATATTGTTCTAGTATTCCATCTAACAGTTCATTCATAATGTTTTTAGTATCAACTGATGATCCACCTTCATAGGGTTCTGTGTACCTAGTTTGCTGGTTTGACTTAGTGATTTCAGAGTTTTTTGCCTGTGAGTATAAGTGAGTGTGTGTTATACTGAGCTGACTTTTGACTGATCTAACTATTTTGTCAATTTGCAGTCAGTTAGTCAGTTAGTCTTTTATTTTTTAGGATATCACGTCTCACAGTGGAGGCGCAATGGCCCAGTGGTTAGGGTAGCGGACTCGCGGTCATAGGATCGCGGTTTCGATTCCCAGACCGGGCGTTGTGAGTGTTTATTGAGCGAAAATGCCTAAAGCTCCACGAGGCTCCGGCAGGGAATGGTGGGGAACCCTGCTCACTCTTTCACCACAACTTTCTCTCACTCTTACTTCCTGTTTCTGTTGTGCCTGTAATTCAAAGGGCCAGCCTTGTCACACTATGTCACGCTGAATATCCCCGAGAACTACGTTAAGGGTACACGTGTCTGTGGAGTGCTCAGCCACTTGCACGTTAATTTCACGAGCAGGCTGTTCCGTTGATCGGATCAACTGGAAACCCTCGATGTCGTAAGCGACGGAGTGCCAACAACACGTCTCACAGCTCCTAGTTTATTAATGTCCATGTACAGCCTGCTATACGGGTTTTTGCGTCTCCAGATATTGTAGGTCTCTTTTTGTGCGGTTGATGTTTCAGGGTTTAGTGTTGAATAATAATAAGCATGCATAATTTCGATACATTCCTCCTTAGTCTATTTCTGTCTTGTATTTTTATTTCTTTAAGATAGTTTTGGTAGTCGATCCTGAACGTCAGTTTCGGGAATAACCCCGGTTTGGTTTGCTACAGGTTCTTGAGGAGGTTGGTCCTGATTTAAAGACTTTTCGAGCTCACTGTCAGAACCTAAAGTCACTGATGAACGCGTTCTTCGAACGTCACGGGTTCTAAGGATTATTTCCATGGTTGGTATCCAGCGCCGTGCTATAAGCACACAGGGTTAACCAGTTGTTTGGTTCTTTGGGTAAGATTCAGAGGTCCTAGGCATCATCATTTTCTGGTAGATGGGGAATTTTATTTTGAGAAGTTTTAAATTAGTTCATGTCATGACCTGCCAATTGGAAGGTGTCAAATGGTAGGCCGACAGAATTCATGTAGCATCGTAGAAAGAGGCAGATATTGAATTGACAGCCAGAGAGAGAGAGAGACAGAGACAGGGAGACAAAAGACAGAGCCATCATGCAATCTCCGAGCTACTTCCTGTAGAATAGCGATGGCGTTGGCGGCGGCGGTGGTAGAAGTGGTAATGGGATACTATATGTCCTGTCAGCAGGATGTAAACGCTGTTGCATGTATGTTTGTCTCCAGGCAAATCACTATAATCATTGTTATTATTAGTAGATGTGGTAGTAGTAGTAGTAGTAGTAGTAGTAGTAGTAGTAGTAGTAGTAGTAGTGGTAGTAGTAGTAGTAGCAGCAGCAGTAGCAGCAATAGCAGTAAAAGTAGTGCGATCAGGAAGCAAAAGAAACGTCACTCTCTTGCAGTCAGCAGAGGTCAATTGTGTTTACTACGACAGGCGCTCGATGAGAGGGCTGACCTTAGCCTCGGAAAGGGCCAACTCACACTGTTTCGTTTTAATTACGAATAGAAAAAAATAACAATTATAATACATACACACATATATATACATATATATATATATATATATA
>NC_069002.1:15504540-15504920 GCF_001194135.2 Octopus bimaculoides
GATCTGGGATTAATATATCCAGTGATTTTTAAGCGGTATGTAAAAGATATTTTGTTTTAATATTATACTTTAACTTGTTTCACACACACACACACACACACACACACACACACATACACACATACACACATACACTAACGTGGTTTTTGTAAGGATTTTGTATCGTTCTTTCTCTTTCCTGTCCAGACTTCGTTACCACTAATTTTTATAACTTCAGCATTTTCACTTATTATTCTTTTCAAACTTGTTTGAATTTTCAATCTAATGTAATCCACACTCTAGAAAACGTATTTATGCAAAATGTTATTTTAAAATATGGGCAAAGAAAGGTCACTAACGCAGTTTCGCATCTCACCTTCAAAAACACATGTTTCAAAAAA
>NC_069002.1:15506525-15510700 GCF_001194135.2 Octopus bimaculoides
TTATTATTATTATTATTATTATTATTATTATTATTATTGTTGTTGTTGTTGTTGTTGTTGTTGTTGTTGTTGTTGTTGTTGTTGTTGTTATTATTATTAAAAAACGCCATTTTGAGCGTGGCCGTTGTCAGTACCGCGTGACTGGCCCTCGTGCTGGTGTCACGTAAAAGCACCCACTACACTCTCGGAGTGGTTGGCGTTAGGAAGGGCATCCAGCTGTAGAAACTCTGCCAGATCAGATTGGAGCCTGGTGCAGCCATCCGGTTCGCCAGTCCTCAGTCAAATCGTCCAACCCATACTAGCATGGAAAGCGGAAGTTAAACGATGATGATGATGAAGATAATGATTGAGTGAAAGAGCAGTGCATGCCATCAAAGTGGCACTGGAGTAAAATATACGAAGCCCAAAATACCCATCATGACTACCTGTCTGATAAGGGTATACCAGGCACATGCATCACAACCATATGTGCACGACATGGTGATCTCATATCAAGATAAACAGCGCATGACCTCGCAGGTGTGGCCCAGTTAGAATTTTCTTCAGGTCGAGTGGCCCATCCGGCTCAAAAGGTCCCTGAATAAGGTCTGTTTAAGGATGTTGAGCAAAACACCCATTTTTCCAAAGGTGAATTATTCAAACTCCAAAGAATTCCTCTCAACACATGGTTATGATGCTCCCCCACTACTTCTGCTCATAATCAGAGATGCACATATCGTCAGCCACCAAGAGACATGCTCAACTGGTTAAGGTCAACCAATTGACAAGCAAATCTGGTATTAAACAGAATATTTGCTGTAGCCCATCTTTTATACCAAGACAAAACAATGTAGATGATAACACTTCCAATCAATTAAGTTATTATCATTCTTCTTCTTCTTCTTCTTCTTCTTATTATTATTATTAATATGTCTGGACTCAAGGACGACGCATGAGCGTTCAACTTGACGAACGACCAGCACAAATGATTTGTTTATAGTGATCAAATATATGTGTCGCACTTTAGCTCACTCTCTCCATCAAATCGACGTTATCTGAGCTGGCCACGTATCAGGTATCGAAGTGATCGCAGAGCAACCCGAGAGGAAGTGCTTTGCTCAAGATCACAGCGCACCACCCGGTCTGTAAACTGAAACCACGATTCCGGGATCGTGAGTACAGTACTCTAACCATTAGGCCATACTCCATCATAACAACAACAACAACAACAATAATGATAATAATCCTTTCCACTAAAGGCACAAGGCCTGAAATTTTTGGGGAGGGGACTAGTTGATTACATCTACCCCAGCGTTTCACTAGTACTTAATTTATCGACTCTAAGAGGATGAAGGGCAAAGTCGACCTCGGCGGAATTTGAACTCAGAACGTAGAGACGAACGAAACGTCACTAAGCATTTTGCTCGACTTGCTAACGGTTCTGCCAGCTCCCCGTCCGAAACAACGTAAATAATCGTTTTTTTTCTACTCTAGGCACAAGGTCTGAAATTTTGAGGTGAGGGAAGGGGGATAGCCAATTACATCGACCCCAGTGTTTCACTTGTACTTAATTTATCGACTCCGAAAGGATGAAAAGCAAAGTCTACCTCGACAGAATTTGAACTCAGAACGCAGAGACAGATGAAATGCCGCTAAGCATTTTGCCCGGCCAACTAATGATTCTGCCAGTTCACCGCCCTAAACAACGTAAATAATAGGTTTCAAATTTTGGCACAAGGCCAGCAATTTTAGAGAGGGGGTAACTCAATTATATGGAACCAGTGTTTCACTGGTACTTATTTTATTGAACCCGAAAGGATGAAAAGCAAAGTCTACCTCAGCGGAATTTGAACTCAGAACGTACCGACGGACGAAATACGGCTAAGCGTTTCTCCCGGCGTGCTAACTATTCTGCCAGCCTACCGCCTTTAACAATGTAAATAATCCTTTCTATTACAGGCACAAGGCCTGAAATTTGGGTGAAGGGACTAGTCGATTACATGGTACTCAATTTATTGACCCCGAAGGGATGAAAGGCAAAGTCTATCTCGGCGGAATTTGAACTCAGAACGTAGCTGCAGACGAAATAATGCTAAGCATTTCCCCGGCGTGCTAACAATTCTGCCGACTCAGCGCCTTAAATAACGTAAATAATATTAACACTAAGGCAGAACATTTGACCCTGCTCTTTGTCAACTGAAATCTTCGTCGTTATCGACGAAGAGCTTTCAGTCGTTCAATTATTTGAAGTTTTACTGGCGAAGTGAAAAATGGTTAAGGGTTCCATAGACACGTATACGTAATTAATCGTACAGTATAGCAAAATATGACAGGTAGATGTTTTAAAATTACAGGTAAAATCTAAAGCGGGAGAGAAAGAGTGTAGAGAGGGGGAGAATCAACTCTAGTTCTGGGTTGAGACTTCATTTGTCACCCCGAAATAATTAAAGGCACTATTGTCTTTTTGTGAAATTTGAACGCGAAGCTGCCAAATGCCGGAAAATATCACACTGTTAACGATATGGATTAGAATACCTAAAGACATTCTGTTCCACACCCACAGCCAATCCACAGACAATAAAGTAAATAAATATCAGAAATAATATAAAAGGAAATCATGCTTTTCGTATACATTCTTCTGTCAGAGGTGAAACTGCTTTCTTCGTCATTTGATTAACTTACGTGAGTAGAAAGTGTTAAAATATGTTGAGCATGTTCATTGGTTTGCATTGTTTTGCTTTGTCTTTTAGGTAAATCTAAGTTTTTTTTTTTTTTTGTTTTTTTCTTTTTCTTTTTATCCTGTTAATAGCAGTGAACTAAATGAATGTTATTTTCAGGGCGGAGTGCTTTACAGTTAATCCCCAGGAAGAGTATTGCACACACACACACACACACACACACATGCGATTATTTGGCAAGCGGTGCCGATTTTACACTAAAGTAAATAATAATAATAATAATAGTAATAATATTTTATAAGCCTGAAGCTTATAATATATATATATTTATGTTCCGTACCTATTATAATTACTTAATATACAAGCCGAAAAAGTAGGGACAAGCAACTGAGTGGCACCGACAAAGAAGTCTGAGAAATATTTGCGCTAGAGAAATTCCTCAACAATATTCCCAAGTCAATAATAATCCTTTCCAATTTTGACATACGGCCAGCAATTTTAACGAGAGGGGGAAGTCGAATACTTCAACCCTAGTGCCTTACTGGTACTTATTTAATCGACGTCGAAAGTTTGAATGGCAAAGTCGACCTTGGCGGCATTTGAGCTCACAGCACGTAAAGAAGTGGAAGAAATGCCACAAAACTTTTTGTCCAGCGCGAATAATAACAGTTGCTTTACGGAAAGGTGCAAACAACATCATTAACTTGTAAGCAGTTAATGTTTTATTTTAAAATATACTGATTATATTACAGTTTCCTTCATCTCTCTCTTTCTCTACCACACACACACACAAACACGCGTGTACACGCACACACACACACATATTTTTAGGAAAGTTTTAATTTAAATTCGAACACTTTAAAACAAAAGTTTGCGTCATTGAATAAAAAAAAGAATTGTCATTATCAACATAATGGTTAATCCATTTTAAATGCCAAGTACATTTGTTGGTTAAATTGCAGTGTGTCACAGACGGTAGTTATCTCTTTCAAAGTACACTAGTTTAGCAATGTACCGACAGTTAGTAGTAATCCGAGCCACTCGCTAAGAAGCCTAACATAAACCAAAGTCAGCCGCATTTTCTGGCAACGTCATTTCTGCTCCTATCTGTGCTAGTTTTATTCACATTTTTTTTTATTTCTCCGCACTCACACATTTGACATATATGGAATAAAACAAGTAGATACCAAATCGCAGATATTACCAGTCAATATTTGCTACAGATAATGAGCGAGTCGCAATTCTTTATTTGGCTAAAGTTTTTACCTTGATATTCTTATAGTTACTTATGAAGATATGTATGTATGTATGTATAAGCATAGACTTGTAACAAAAAGAGACAAAAAGAGAGAAGGTACTTCATGTACCTTTAAAAAAAAAAAAGCCTGAGGTGACCGTGGTCTTTTCCGTAGGCTTTTCTCTCCACGGATAAACTTAATCTGTTCCCCGTTTTTTTACATTGACTGTGATACACGATCCCTATTGATCGCCCCCCTTTTCTTCCCGCGATCCCTTTTG
>NC_069002.1:15510753-15511291 GCF_001194135.2 Octopus bimaculoides
CCCCCCCCAAGACAAGCTCTACATTGTAATTTGTCCATTTTCTGTATTTAGCCCTCGGTGGCTATAATAAAAAGATATCTATCTACATACATACATTCATGAATGCATATATACATTACACACACATACGCACTCACAAACACACGCACACAAACATACACATATATATAAACACAACAGCGTTTCTTACACATAGCGCATAATGTACCGAACGGTTATTGTTATCAATATATGTATGCATATATGCATCTATGCATACACACACACACTGTACATATGTGTGTGTGCGCGCGTGCGTGTATGAATATGTATATATCTATGTGCATATAAATATTTATACATGTATGTTTATATAAATGAATGTATGTATTAAAGTATGCATATATATAAATGTATGCATATATATAAATGTATGCATATATATAAATGTATGCATATATATAAATGTATGCATATATATAAATGTATGCATATATATAAATGTATGTATATATAAATGTATGTATATATAAATGTATGTATATATAAATGTATGTAT
>NC_069002.1:15511634-15513314 GCF_001194135.2 Octopus bimaculoides
ATATATATATATATATATATATATATAAAAATACATATATATATATATAAATGTATATATAATAGTTAAACAGAACGTCAAACATTAAGGCAAGGCAAATATCCCAAGTCATATACAATATTATTATAAGAAGAAATTCAATATCTTTTCGCCGTTTCTGGGATATACCCGAGTATTGGATATTCCGTCATCAGAGACAAATAGGGGAAAAATATGGAAAATAAAAATGGTATATATCACTAAGATGACAATACAGAGGAAGGGAGTAAAAGAATAAGGAGATGGAAAGAGAGAAGAAAAAAAGTTCTCATTTTCCATATTTTTTCCCATGATTTTTTCGCCTATTTGTCTCTGATTATGGAATTTTCTATTCTCGGGGATAACCCAGAAACAGCTGTAAGATTTTGAATTTCTCTCTATAATAATATTGTATATGACTTGGGATATTTGCCTTGCCTTAATGCTTGCCGTCCTGTTTAACTATTATATATCCGCTGAATCGGAAATCTACAATGGCTCCGTAACTACCGTCTCGGCTATAACCTTGGAGCTCCAGTAATCCGTTACAGCATTTATCTACCGTACTTAATAGTCTAGTTCACCTGTGAACTAAAACCCCATACTTTGTATAAATGTGTGTGTGTGTATATATATATATATACACACACACACACACACAGATATATATATAAATGTATATCAATAATATTAATAAGCTTTGTACATTCCTGTTGTGTGCACCACACTTCTTTGGAGTTGCAATGCGAGAGAGAGGAGGACTGAGAGGAAGTAAGAGAGAGAGTCAGAGTGAAAGAAAGAGTGAGAGAGGCAGTGGGTGGTGACGGCGTTCGTTTTGCGTTTTTAAATGTTTCAGAGAAAGAAAGAGAGTGAGAGAGAGAGAGATAAAAAGTGAGAGAGAAAGAAAGAGAGAGAGAGAGAGAGAGAGAGAGAGAGAGAGAGAGTGAAAGAGACAGTGAGTGGTGGCGGCGTTCGTTTTGTGTTTCTAATGTTTATCACATCGCAAGAGAAGTAGATACATAGATACATATTTTTGTGTTGGCACTCCGTCGCTTACGACGTCGAGGGTTCCAGTTAATCCGATCAACGGAACAGCCTGCTCGTGAAATTAACGTGCAAGTGGCTGAGCACTCCACAGACACATGTACCCTTAACGTAGTTCTCGGGGATATCCAGCGTGACACAGTGTGACAAGGCTGGCCCTTTGAATTACAGGCACAACAGAAACAGGAAGAAAGAGTGAGAGAAAGTTGTGGTGGAAGAGTACAGCAGGGTTCGCCACCATCCCCTGCCGGAGCCTCGTGGAGCTTTAGGTGTTTTCGCTCAATAAACACTCACAAGGCCCGGTCTGAGAATTGAAACCGCGATCCTATGACCGCGAGTCCGCTGCCCTAACCACTGGGCCATTGCACCTCCATATACACATTGTTAAATCAAATGCGGAAGAGAAGGGTGACACAAAGGAAGTGAAAGAGTAATAGAGAAAGTGAGAGAAACAGTAGATACATAAATCCGAAGAAAAGTTCATGGACATGCATAATGTTAACATAGTTCTCAGGGAGATTCAGCCTCACAGAGAATATGACAAGGCTGGCCCCTTTGAATTACAGCTACAACTCGAGACATATGTGTGTGTGTGTGTGTGTGTGTGTGTGTGTGTGT
>NC_069002.1:15514473-15518719 GCF_001194135.2 Octopus bimaculoides
ATATATATATATACATATATATATATATATATATATAAGAAATATTATAAATTTATGGAATTACAAAATCCGAACTTACAGGGATATACAATTTAATAATATCAAATTGAATAATATAATGAAAAATATACTAATAATTCAAAGAACCACCATACTGCAGCTTAACCGATGAAGGAGATCAGACACCATCAAGAAAAGCGTACTAGTTTAAAAATCTAAAAGATCTAAGAGAAAATTTGTAATTCATAAAATCTACAAAATATTAGACTAAAAACTTTAATCAGTTAGGTAAAATAATAAAAGCGAAAGTGAATGAAAGACAACGTGCGTTTCATCGCCACATAAAAGTGGAAAATATCTGGTCAATCTACAATGTGTGTTGGGGTGGGATGAGCTTATGAGGGAGGGTTGACGATGAAGGGGGGGTGACGATGAAGGGGGAAGGGGAAGGTGGATATAAGAGAGGGGGAAGGTGGGTATGGGAGGAGGGAGAAAGCGAGGAAGAGAGTAAGAGAGAGAGAGAGTAAGAGAGGAAGGGAGTAAGAGAAAGAGAGAGTAAGTGAGATGAGAGAAGAAGTGAGTAAGAGAGAGAGAGAGAGTAAGAGAGAAAGAGTAGGGGTGAAGAAAAGTAGGAGTGAAGAGAAGTACAGAGAAGTAGGAGTCGGAGCAGGAGAGGTGGGTGGGAATAGAGGAGAGGAGAGGTGGTTGGAAGGAAGTAGGAGGGAGGGCGGAGGGGGAGAGAGAAGCAGTTGGAGGGGGTTAGATGAAGAGGGGAGGGGAGCTGAGCCCATGTGGCGCAAAGGAGCGAAGAGACAAGATTAATTCCTGTCCACGGCGCAACCGGGAGTCCGGATGGCCCCTGTGCAAGGACAATGCAAACACGGACAGGTGTTGCTGCAAGGAGTGACCGGTATATATATATATATATATATATATATATACTACACACACACATACACACACACACATATATATATATATATATATATATATATATATATATATATATATATGTGAATAAAAATAAATATACAAAATAAAAATTGAAAATAAAAATATATACAAAAAGAGTTTTGTATGATTGTGTATAGAGAAATATATTATTTAAAAGAGTTCCAACTCTGTCTGTTTTTTGTTTTATTTATATTCTAATAAAATTAAATGGTAAAATGAGATGAAGTGTTGAATGTCTTATTGAATATATGAAATATTGAGTATTAAATATAGAAAATCAAATATATAAAGGCGAGTACGAACTTTCATGCCTATTGAATGCTTTAGGTGTTTTCGCTCAATAAACACTCACAACGCCCGGTCTGGGAATCGAAACCGCGATCCTATGACCGCCAGTCCGCTGCCCTAACCACTGGGCCATTGCGCCTCCACTACATTGTGTCTAATGCTGTACCAATAAATCATATAATCCGGAAAGTTCTAAAAACTGTTCTGGATATATCATTAGGAGTTTCAACGTGGTTACTTGACCTAATCAAATCTTCAAATCTCACCCTACTGTCTTTAGCGAAAATGTATTATACGATTTCTTAGTTGATGTAGCTTTGGGAGTGATGTTTGAAAAGAATGCAGCATGGTCAAAATTAAAATGCTTTTAATCATAGATCTGGCACAGCATTGCCGATCAGAGTTATCGATAAATAACATGATAATCAAGAGTGTCCATAGCTGAATGTAAGTCCACAGATGGATGTTACGTACACTTATAGGCGAATCCAGGACTTCGCAATCACGAAGTTCCGAGTTTGATCTCTCAACGTGGCATCAGAGGCAAATATCTTTTATCCTAGCTTCTGTTCGACCCGTGCCTTGAGAAATTTGGTTGACGGTTCTACGCAGAAACTTATCGTGTGTGTGCGCGAGTGTATGCGCGCGCGCGCGCGCGTATGTATATGAGAGGGAGGGGAGAGAGAGGGAGGGGGAGAGAGAGAGGGAGGGAGAGAGAGAGAGAAAGAAAGAGGGAGGGAAGGAGAGAGAGAGAGAGAGAGAGAGAGAGTGCGTTGAGAAAGCAGTTTGATGGCCACTTCTGACACTCAAGTAACTACGAATAGATTCTTGTTGTTTCCGGTATAATGTTAGTGATGATGATTTCTCAGGAGTCCTGATCTTGCAGATCAAAGATTGAAGATATATTCAAAGTAATATTACATCGTCCTTACGCAATTGATTGTACAAGTAACTACATGTTAAGATATTGCCTTTAACTTGAAACAATTCGTTCTTCTACTTCAATTCTTTACAAATTTGTTCAATATTTCTCACATAAATTCTATAGAATCAACATACAATCAACTATTGATCATTAATGATATTATTTCATATAACGGCCATTGATTGATTAGACTATTACAGAGCAAAATGTTCGCTTTGAACTGAATAAACATATATTTGAACATACACATGCAATCGATTACAAGTACAGCTGAAACACACACACACACAAATTCACGTATCAATAAACACCAAAAGTTGTCCTGAATTAAACAAAAGCGACTTGCTTCTTTGTTGCTGACTGGCTGAATGCTACATAGGAAATAAAAATATTGTCACAAAGAAAGAAGTATGCTTATATATATATGCGCAAGTGTGGTTATGTGTTAAGAAACTTGCTTCACAACAACGTGGTTCCGAGTTCTGAGACTGCGTGATACCTTGGGCAAGTGTCTTCTATTATAGCATCGAACCGAACAAAGCCTTGTAAGTGGATTTGGCAAACGGAAACTAAAAGAAGCCTGTCATATATATATATGTTTGTGTGTGTGTATGTGTGTGTGTGTGTATTCGTCCCACACCACCGCTTAACAACCGGTGTTGGTGTGTTTTCCTCCCTGTAATTTGAATGAGTTATACTCTAATTTCATTAATTGCTAAATACTTATAACTTTGTCTTTGGTCCAGATCGCTTATTTATGTTTCTTTATATAGCAAGGCATTATTTTTACCTCTCGTGAAGGTTGCTTTGGCATATTTTACTAAACCAAAATTCCTATCAACTTCTATAGTTAATAAATTTACTGTTTTTTATGGTATATCCAGTCATTTCGTGCCGTCGAGTAGAACTTGAGGACATCTATAAACAGATGTTTTATTGCCCTCTTATAGCATATGTACTGTCGTACTTCAAGTATAAAACTGATTTCTTTGGAATATTTTATCAACATAAGGAAAGCTTTGAAAAATTTCAATCTTCAGCCCCACTTACTTTGAGTTGGAAAAATAAAGTTGTCCTTGGACATTATCATATTCTATATTTGATAAACATTCGTTTACTAGTGTTTCAGTGGGGCTTCATTTTCTGGGATAGGGTCACGGGTACAAGCGACAAAGGTAACAGCGCCAAATGCTCCCTTAAGCAAAAAGTTTGTGGAAACATTAACACAGAACTTTAGACAAATATTAAAAGGAAACTGAACAATAGCGAAGAAGCAGACATGCAAACGCTACGATAGCAGAAGTATTGAAACGAAAAACTGATAGATCTGCTGAACGAAATGAAGCGAGAGGAAAGAAATGGTGTAATATTTGTGAAAGAGTCGGGCTCCGATTTTATGAAACCGTTATATGAGAAACTACTAATGAAAACCATACGAGAAGTTTATGAACAGCCGAAGTGCAACTAAACAATAAGACGAAAGAGATTTCTCATTCAGATTAACGCCAAAAGTGCTCATAGGAATCGTCAAACTACCAGTTTCAGAAAAAGTGAAAAATGATTGGAGCAAAGGGGTACTCTTATGTGAATAAAGAGAGCTTTTGATCTTTATATAAGTGGATTACTCTTATTTGCAGTATCTGTATGTGTATATAGGAAAGAAGAGCGTCGTAGTTTGCTTGAAATATTGTTGTACAGAGGTAATATCATAAATGAAATGAGAAAAACTTCTAGCAACTGAGAGATGAAAGTTTAAAAACCTTTCTATATTTCGGGTTCAAAGGTCCATATTCAGAAGAGTACAGTCAAAGAAATGTGTGTCTACGTAGATCCTGCCATCCAGATAGCAAGATCTATGCAGACACACATTTCTTTGACTGTACTCTTCTGAAGATGGACCTTTGAACCCGAAATATAGAAAGGTTTTTAAACTTTCAACTTTCAGTTGTCAGAAGCTTTCCTCATTTTATATATTATTCTACATATATATACTTATATACATACACACGCACATACACACACACACATTATATATATATATATATATATATATATATATATATATATATATATATATAT
>NC_069002.1:15520944-15526297 GCF_001194135.2 Octopus bimaculoides
TATATATATACATATATACGACGGGCTTCTTTCAGTTTCCGTCTACCAAATCCACTCACAAGGCTTTGGTCGGCCTGAGGCTATAGTAGAAGACATTTGCCCAAGATGCCACGCAGTGGGACTGAACCCGGAACCATGTGGTTGGTAAGCAAGCTACTTACCACACAGCCACTCCTGCGCCTATATATATATATATATATATGCACATATATATATAGATAAGTACATATATATGTGTGTGTACATGTATGCATATATGTATGTATAGATCTATATACGTATATATATGTTTGTGTGTGTGTATGTATACATATATATACGTATGTATGTATGTATGTATATATATGTATCTCTTGGAGACCGAAAGCTATTAAACTATAGCTGTATGTCTTATGTCACTGGTGTGATATTTTCTTATTTACTTCAGATTGATGTAATAATGAAAGTCAGTTTTAAATTTCACTTCTGATAGTAATTAACGTTGTTCTGTATACATGAGTTAATTGTTTCTATATTTGCTGTGGCTTATTAAAATATATACGTGTATTGTTACGTTTTACGAAATGTTATGATGAAACCATTAAATGAACATTAAATAGATATAACCTACAACACCTGGAGACTTACTGAACTTATCTCAACTACTATTAGGGAATGCTCAAGCCTCTCCCTGCAACTCAGTCGACCAGGGAAAGTTACCATATGTGTTCCAAACCCTATATAAAATAAGCTCTCTACCGTTGTATTTTCTTTTGTCCATCCTGTATCTCACTACAGATATATTGCCGTCTGACAGAAATTATTTTGGATAAGTTGACCTTTTCTTCACTAATATCTTCTGACTTTTCTCCCCTTTTCGAATACTTACCAACAAATTTGCGTATGTATCTCTAATCTAAAATAGGAACAATTTCTAATCGTCGCTTCCTTTTCAGTATTTCTGAGGTAATGGAAATATTTATTAAAGGTCAATATTTGATAAGCTTGACTGTCTTAGCAACGTTCACACACTGGTAGAACCATCACATCTTTCATCCACTTTACACACAGACGTCGATGAATTTGAGACTACTGTGATAGATTTCATTAAAAACGATCCTTGAAACACGTTTCCTGAAACTCCAAATTTGCTTTCACTCCTACGTCTTTCACATTCCGCCTCCAAGAGATTCTTAGTAAAGCTAAGCATGACTTCCTCTGAACCACGTGGGGCAGGGTCTTCACAAAATTGCACAAGGTTCATTGTTTAAGGAGAGAGTCACAATCGTTTCTTTGACTCTCCGAGTTCCTAGTCGTATAACTAGTTGAACCCTAGGCCCTAATCGTAGCTACAACAGTATTTCTTTGAAATTCAACAAATGCATCTGATTATACACATCTCACTCACCCCCCCTCTCTCTCTCTCTCTCTCTCTCTCTCTCTCTCTCTCTCTGATATACACACACGTGAATGCGCGCGCCCACACCTCTCTAAATCAATGAATTGTTCCTATGCTCTATACAAAGCATTTCGACCAATCATTTCGCCATAAGACAGAATTTCCCAGCACGCAACTATCCTCCTGTTCCTACACCCACCCATCAACATTATAAATGACAGCAATATATGACAGACTGATGAATAGTTGAGGAACAATTGACAGAAATCCTTGACTCTGTCGTGGCTGGAAATAGTTATAGTTGATTGTAAGTATAGTAAGAAAAGAAGAACTCTCAAAGAGCCAAATTTGTAAAGTGGATTCCATCATACTTCATTTCACTTTCAGCCTCTACAATATACATTCTGAAGAAGAGTTTCTGTTCATTTACTGAAAATTTTGTTTTCTCTTTTTTCTTTCCAATTTTTTTTCTTTGATAACAACGAAATTTTTAATCGTTGTACTGATTAGCAGTGGTGACAGGACAGTACACGAGTGATAACAGACAGCGCTATGGGACATCGGTGGCAATATATTCGCTCAAACCAAATATTTTGCTGACGTTATTACTTATTTCACTCTTTCATTCTGTTCTAGTATTGGTTTTATTTGATTTTTCTGTACTTTTCCAGTTAATTGGATCAAATCATGCTCGAACAAAAGGCCGCAGAAGAATACATTAAGGCAGTCGGCAATGACGATAAAAATGCTTACAGCAGAAATCTTAACGCGCACCACAAAGGAATCAGCCGGGAAGAGATGACAGAGTCCTATAGCGATTGGATAACAAATGGCAATTATGAAGAAGTAAGAATTATTATTATTATCATATCATCATCATTATTATTATTTTCATATACACACAACAGATAAGACTGTTGGAAGAGAGAAAAATACTAACATCAAGCTACAACAAGTAAGCTTAGATGCCAAGAACCCTCCTAAGTATCCTAGCTGTCTTTAATAACACTGTTTTCTGGAGCTGTATTAAACTGGGTTTTATGCCTATTTCCTCTATCCATCTTATCAGATCTTTATAGATAGTTCCCAATGCACCTATAACTACTGGGATACATTTTACCTGCACTTTCCATAGTTTCTGAAATTCCATGGCTAGGTCCTGGTATTTTTTCTATTTTCTCTATACCTTTCGTATTGATTTTTTCATCATTTGGGACTATAAAGTCAATTATCTGGCACTTTATATGCTCTTTATCTTCCACTACTGAATCAGGCCTTCTGGCTTCTATTACTCTGTCAGTCTGAATGTTGAAGTCCCACAACATCTTGCATTTCTTAGCTTCTAGTACTTTACTAGGTTCATGTTCATACCATTTATTAGTATGTTCAAATCCTACCTTTCTACATAACACCCAGTGGATTGCTCTCTCTAGATTGTCATGTCTTTTCTTGTATTCTTTCTGTGCCAAAATGTGACATTCACTTACTATATGAGTAACACTTTCCTCTTTTGATTTGCATAACCTACATTGAAAATCTATTTGGTATTTGTCTATCTTGGCTTTTATCCAATTAGTCCTTAATGCTTCAACTTGTGCAACTGCTAACAAACTTTCTGTCTTCCTTTCTGCAGCCATAACCATGTCTCACTACTACTACTTGCTGCAACTATCTTTGGGAATCTACTATGCAACGCCTCCCCCTGCCAGTCAGATAATTTCTGTTCTTTTTTTTTTCTGGTTTTTAACTTCGTTTGGGATTTTGGTTTCCTTATGTCTTGCTGTGACTCTAGCAGTTTTTAATAAACTTCCTTCACTATTACCTACATAGGAGTCTATATCTACTCTAACTAACTCCACGCAGTCTTCTACTGATATTAACCCTCTTCCGCCTTCCTTTCTAGGTAAGTATAATCTTGCTATCCCTGCCTTTGGCTGGAGTCCTCTATTCATATTGAATTCCTTCCTAGTTCTTCTGTCTAGTTTTGCTAATTCAATTTTTGTCCAGTCTAAAAAAAATGGTCTTTTAACATATACCATGTTTATCTTAAGCTATAATTAGTACATATTTAAACTGAAATTGATCTCTCACCTTAATGTATAATCTTCCTGGGAAAACTAAAATTTTTAATTTTATCCATGGATGGCATATAGTTTTACTTAATTTTTTTTCATATCACTTTTGCTATTGCTGTCATATATATATTATGGAATAATTACTATTAAGCATTGTGTAGAATATATATATCGTCCCCCATAAAACCTCTTTCGCCATTGCAATCAGGCATATAAAAACTATCTGCCCTTTTCGTCTAAAAGACGGTGGCGTGGCGATCTTCTCGATGGATTCCGTTGATAGCCGGATCCGTCCCACACGCGACAACAGGTGATCGACATAGACCCACACGTCAGAATGCAGGACAGTTTCGGATATGCTCGGGGACGGCACTTCCGTGCCTGTAGAGTTTATCTCGAACAGGCAAAGCTTCCCGGTAGCCCTACCATGCCAGAGATTTCTGGAAGTTATCCACCGGTCTCAGGCTGATGGTTCTCCGGAGGAGAGCGGTTAGCTGACCGTCCTCGACGTCCAAGGTCACCCCAAGAACGTCATCGCGCTTTCCTCTACTAATCCTCTATAATGATAATAAATGATCTCAGTTAGTTTCGGTGATGAATATTCAGTATTTCGATCAACTGATGTATCTACTGTTTGAATGAACGTGTTTGTGGGCTGAGTATTTCTCGAATGGGAGAATCTTCAATATAATCTTTCAGCAGTAACCAATATGATTCAGTGTGTGACAAAGCTGGACCTTTGAATTACAGCTACAGTCCATCTAATGGGCTTCCATACAGTTTCTATCTATCCATTTCTAATCACAAGAGAGCTAATTGTTAAAGAACATCGAAGTTGTGAAGAAATGGCTCACCAATTTGGCTACTTCGCATATCAATGCTCTCCCTCTCTCTCTCTCTCTCTCTCTCTCTCTCTCTCTCTCTCTCTCTCTCTCTCTCTCTCTCTCTCTCTCTCTCTCTCTCTCTCTCTCTCTCTCTCTCTCTCTCTCTCTTGCACGCATACGCGCACGCCCACTCAGGCATATTTCCGCGCACACAATTATAATGACGTTTACTCTTTTTACTCTCTTTTACTTGTTTCAGTCATTTGACTGCGGTCATACTGGAGCATTGCCTTTAGTCGAGCAAATCGACCCCAGGACTTATTCTTTGGAAGCCTAGTACTTATTCTATCGGTCTCTTTTGCCGAATCGCTAAGTTACGGGGACGTAAACACACCACCATCGGTTGTCAAACGATGCTGGGGGACGACAAACACAGACACAAGCATATACACACATACATATATATACATATATACGACGGGTGAATATTGCTTTAAATCATCTATCGGAATATTACATATATATGAATCTTTTTCTTTCGTATATTTCTTAGGATTTGGGTCCAAATCGATACAGAGGTCCAGTATACGCAAGTCAGGCCTTAGCAAATTTATATGAGGACAATGTAAGAGCGTCTACACGAATTCTTGACGTTGCAGCTGGCAGTGGTCTTCTTGGAGAAAAGGTAAGAATTATATTGTCATGCTATTTCTTCACTATGCACACTTTCCACTCATTTCTAAGGTGTTTTATCATTGTTGCCGTGTAGCCCAGATTAAAACTGTCAAGCAGGTCTTTGATCAAAAGCATTCCAACCGTGACCATATAGAGTTTCATTTCCAATATCTCCTTTCTTTATTTACGAGTGTGGAGTATGCGAGTCGATGGAGATTTGGCTGTTGTTTCTACCAGGTCGAACGTCCACGTAGAGCAACCTTTGGAATTTATATCCCTTTTAGATATTGCATACATCATAATTTGAAAACATGACTGTTGTTGATGTTAAACCCTAGGTCAATTCTGATCGAACAGCGTTTTGATTGAAGTTATTCCAGTCATGACTATTCTGTCTTTTT
>NC_069002.1:15526387-15527620 GCF_001194135.2 Octopus bimaculoides
TATATATATATATGAGTGTACGTGTACATAGACAAAGAGAGAGAGAGAGATTGCCAAATGTTTCCTTACTCCTTTACTACAGAAGGAGAATAGAGTACGATTTGGTGAAGACTTGGATGCTATCTCCTGCACCTCAAACAACTGCGAAATTGCACCTCTAGAAATGGCATGAGTTCTTAGGAGTTTTAAGAATTTATAACAGCTGGAATAAAAATTAGAAGAATATTAATTTCATAGATTGACATGGCGATTTGATTATTACGTAATTTTGAACTTATTGATTTATTTGAAGGACAGGTTGGATTCATTGACCTTTACTGGGTCTCCTTGACCCAGTAGGATCTGATCAATGTGGTTTATTTTCAATTTGAATTGTAAATAAGTGTTTACTTAACCGGTTAAATAGACATCGGTACACTCATACACTGGAGCTAACACAAGAGCCCCAAAATGATCGCTCGACCTGCAAAAGATAGCAACCAAATCATAATCTGACATCTGATAAAAACGAAAACCATTGGATAACGAACTTCCAGTCATAAAAAGATAGAATGGTCATGGTTTTATCTTTCATTTTTTGGGCTCTAGATGAAGGAGCAGTGTCCATAGCCTTCATGGACTCTTCAAGCCTGGTGGTACTGATGCTGTTAATTCTCCACTTAAACTGTAACATCCTCAGGAAAAGCTTATGCAGGAAAGTAGACATGATTTGAGAATAAGCCTTTGTAGCGAAGTCGCTCTGGTATAATAAATATTAAATAGATATACTAATGTATATGTTTTGTGTATTTTCCGGTAGCTGCAATGGCGTAGCGAAATATATAACTCACACGTCATCGGTGTTAAAACACCTTAGAGTCATGGACAGGCGAGATAACTCGCCTTCAATCCCATTTGGGAGGGATGGACATCGATGTTTCGGTATTTTCGTAACTTGTCAACACCACGCACCCGCATGGGATGAAGGCAAGTCATCTGGTCAGTCCAATGACCTATATGCTCGTGGCTTGTTGGTATGACCGGAAATTGCACACCTACAAGAGGATTTACATATGGCTGTGTGGTAAGACACTTGCTTTCCAACCACATGGTTCCGGGTTCAGTTCCACTGTATGGCATTTTGGGCAAGTGTCTTCTACTATAGACTCGGGACAACCAAAGCCTTGTGAATGGATATGGTAGACGGAAACTGAAAGAAGCTCGTCGTATGTATATGTGTATATATATATATAT
>NC_069002.1:15527720-15528608 GCF_001194135.2 Octopus bimaculoides
GCACAGAAATATATACTCCTAACACTCCACACTTTAATCTAAAAGATCATGAACTAGATTTCAATATTAATCCCGCTGTTAGACTAATTTGTCCTACTAAATCAGATCTCGAGAGAGTAAGTAAGAACATACTAGATAGAATTGTTCCTATAATAAAGAAAAACTTAATTCTAATTTATGGTTCAATACGGGAGAAGTAATCTCTTGGTTTCACTTATTACCTAATAAGACTAGCTTATCTTTTATACAATTTGATATCAATAATTATTATACTTCCATATTACCTATTATATTAAATAAAGCATTAATTTTAGCTAAAAATCTTACTGACATTACACCACTTGAAATTGACATTATTCAACTAGCTAGAAAAACATTAATAAAATTCAATGATAAATTATGGTGTAGATCAGGTAACAACAGTTTATTCAATTTATTTGATATCACAATGGGATCATCCGATTCGGCACAAATAACAGATTTAGTGGGATTATACTTACTAAACGAAACTAAACATTATTTTCCATCCTTGAAAGGAGGAATATATAGGGATGACTCACTCCTTATATATAATGGTAGGTCTAAAAGAAAAATAGGAAAGTTAAGAGAAGATTTACATAAATTCTATAAAAATTTTGGCTTATCCATCACATTTGAAGAAAGTTATACTAAAGCAAATTTTTTAGATGTAACGTTAGACCTCAATACTTCAACATATTCTCCATATCATAAACCAAATGAATATCTCAAATACGTAAATGTAAATTCAAATCATCATAGTTCAGTACTTAAAAGTCTAGTAAATAATATTTCTATAAGAATATCTGATTTATCATATAATGAGGAAATCTTTAATTGCCATGCTGATTATTATAATCAAGCGTTACG
>NC_069002.1:15531754-15532194 GCF_001194135.2 Octopus bimaculoides
TTTATGTTGGTGTGTGTGTATGCAGGAAAGGACACTGAACATTTGTAGCGGGGAGGGGGGTGTCTTTTCATTGTGCTTGAGACTATGATGCCCTCGCGTGCATGAGTCTCCTAGTCATATGGCCACCGGATATCTTGCCCTGGGTTATTTCTGGATCATGGCATTCGGGTGGAGAGGGTCTGTGAGATGCTGTGCAAACCTTATTAGAACTATTATTTTAGGCTACGCAATCACTGGTCGAGTAGGAGGGCGTCATGGCGAGCATGTAAGCTTCAGACGAGAACCCAGATGAAACCGAGAACAGATGCAATAATGTATATATATATATGTATATATATATGTATATATATATATATATATGTATATATATATGTATATATATATGTATATATATATATATGTATATATATATATATGTATATATATATATATGTATATAT
>NC_069002.1:15532390-15540535 GCF_001194135.2 Octopus bimaculoides
GTGTGTGTGTGTGTGTGTGTGTGTGAGAGAGAGAGGGGTTGGTGCAAAAGTAATGTACGATTTAAAGAGCTATAGTAAAAATGAATAAGCCAATGGCTATGGAAATATTTATTCATTAACATACTCTCCATTGTTTTCAATGACCTCATTCCATCTTTCAGCAAGCTTATAAATACCTCGCTTGTAGAATTCTGTAGGTTTAGAACGAAAATATGAATCCAACTCATTTTCAATATCTTCTCTTGTTGTTAACCTAAGTCCATCGAAATGGTTCTGTAGTCCTCGGAACAGATGGTAATCAGAAGGAGCAAGGTCAGGTGAATATGGAGGATGAGGCAGTATTTCCCAAACAAGTTCTTCTAAGAGAGTTTTGGTCAGTTGAGCTGTGTGAAGACGAGCATTATCGTGATGGAAGATGACACCCTTTCTGTTAACCAAGGATGGTCGCTTTTGGCTCAGAACTGTTTTCAAACGACGAAGTTGCTCACATTAAAGATTAGCATTAATTGTTTGGTTGTTGTCCAACAGTTCATAATGGATTACTCCTTTAATATACCACCATACACTCAATATGATCTTCTTTGGATGAAGTCCTGCTCTCGGTTGTTGAACTGGCCGTCCTCCTCGACTGATCCAAGAACGGTGACGTTTAACATTATGGTAAAGAATCCACTTCTCATCACCTGCAACAAGCCTATCTAAAAATGTTGCTTGAAAGTGTCGCAAAAGCAACGATTGACAACAAGCAACACGCTGTTGTCGAATCTCTGGAGACAGCTCGTGGGAGACCCATTTTCCAGCCACTGAAACCTTTCCAATGTGTTTTAGCTGGCGTACCACGGTTGTATGGGCCACGTTTAACTGTTCTGCAAATCCCTTAGTGATAACGGTAGGGTTCTCTGAAACAAGAGCTTCCAACATTTCGGAATCAAACTTTTTTGGACGACCCTCTTTTGATAATCTCTTCAACTTAAATAATAAATATGCAGCAATATTCAAGAATAAAATTAGAGTAGGCCATAGCCTGACTAGTAACTTAACTACTAGCCTCGATAATATCCTCGATAAATAATAAGCTAGACACCTCCTACGAAACCAGGAAAATTAGTAACATAAAACATAACAGCCAACCGACAAATAGAATAAATCTCACTCCTAATGACGCGCCTTCAAGCAACACGGACAACGACCCGAGGAACAGTAGCCCCCATTCTCAACACAACACTAGCACAGATAAACTGAATATTTTATGTGGCTGCAGAAACAGAAATAAGTGTCAATTTTCTAATGAGTGTAAAACAAAACGTGTTGTATACCAATGCGACGTGCTTGCAAATAACCATACAAAATCGTATATAGGAGCCACGGAAGAGCCAAATGATATTAGATACAATTCACACCAATCTAGTTTTAGAAATAGAAGTAAAGCAAACTCTACAGGGCTTAGTAGCCACCTCTGGGAATTAAAGGATAAAAAAAAACATTTATAGTTTAAAATGGCGTATCCTAGCAAAACCCTCGTCTTTTAACACTACCAATAAGCGGTGTGATCTTTGTTTAACAGGACGCCTCCAAATATTAATGGCTAAACCGCCTCTACTCAATAGAAAACATGAAAATTATATTTTTGTCAACATATAGTCCAGTTTGTCTTTTCTAAGTTTCATTAAACCCGCTCAATCCTGTACACATCACCACCTCTTAACCTCGTTGCCATATGTTGTAATGTAATTTGTTACGTTCAATAAATAAGATAACCTATCAACAGTAAAAACAATGTAACGAACTAACAATTCCCTTTATGAACCAATAATCAATATTCCTTGTGAACTAACCAGCCGACACCTTCCAATCTCACTGTGAACTAATACGAACTTCACTTGACTCCAAACTCTGAACTCACTCGGATCGTTACTATTTATACTTTACTCGGACCAATCTATCTCTCGCAAAGGGGCATCGTAACTCTCATCACAACATTCGTTCATAATTTAATATAGTTTTCAACTTAAGTTCTCATGTTTTTATTGAGATGCTCCTCACCTTGATTTTACCTATCTCTTCTTTCGTGCAGAATCTTTGGTATTCAAAGCGGAATTGTACAGTGGTTTAACTGATCATTTAAACAACGTTGCACAATATGCTGTAGTTCAGCCTGGGCGCACACTTATTCTTCCATCTTCGTCTCAAGGATCCCCACAAAACATACAAGAATGCTATCACAACACAATGGCTACACTAAATCAACGTAGCACACCTGATATTTTCATAGCTGTGACATATAACCCAAACTGACCAGAAATTAAGGGAAACCTCTTTCATGAATGAAATCAATCAGATGGATTAGATCTGGTAGTAAAGTGTTTCAAACTGAAGCTAAAACAAATTTTGGATAACGTTACAAAAAGACACGTTCTCAATAGAGTTATAGCTTATTTGAGCACTATTGAGTTTTATAAAGAGGTTTACCCATATCTTGCAGCAAGATGACAAGTTTAAAGATCTGGTGTAAAGACATGAAGTTGTTTGTTTGCGCCGAAATTGCTGACATAAAAACTGAACCCTTGCTTCATGTTATTATAAAAGAATGCCTGATACATGAACCTTGCGGTGAAGAAAGCCTGAAAGAAACTTACATGGAAAATGGACACTGCCGAAAGAAGTTTCCTAAAGAATTTCGTCAATAAACAGGAACAATAAGCTTTTTTCCGAGAAGGTAATGAAAAAGAAGCTGCCTGTCTAACACTCCGTTAACAACATGGCTTGTCCTTAACGAACAATATAAAAACACGTGACACTTGTTATATACTAACTTCCCATATCCTTATATGGTTGACAAAGAGATGACTGTTAGGAAGCCACACAAGAGAAGAGGAGAGAAAACTATTTCAAGACTTTATCGTGTATGCCTTAGAGAAGAAGAAAGATTTCATCTGAGATTGTTATTGTTACACGTTAAAAGAGCTCGCAGTTTTGATGATCTTAGAACAGTTGATGACGTACTATATAACAATTATCCTGAAGCTGCAAATCAAAGGAACTTTCTGTAGAATGATGATATGCGGAGGAGATGCTTGGCAGAAACATCTGTTGCTCAGATGCTTGAACCCCTCAGGCAGTTATTTACTCTAATCTGTATTTTTACTGCTCTCCAAAGACCTTGCAGAATTGTACTGTCAGCTTGAAGACAGCAGGATTGAAGACTATGCCAGAACAAAAACATGAAGTTGCTGTTCAGAGGGCATTACAAGCTATAGACTCGATTCTCTTCTTACATGGCTTACACTGCCAGGATTTATATCTGCCTACTGTATACACCCAAATTATTGGAGAGAATATTGAAAATTACAATGAAACGACTGTTGAAGCTGAAAGGCGAATAGCAAACACTAACTAAAAGCAATGTGAAATACTTGAATATATCCTGACTGCAAATAAAAGTGTTGATGCAGAGAACAATTCTTTTTTCTTTATGGACGGTCCTGATGGTTAAAGCAAAACATACCATATAACACTTTGATCATTTATATGATTAGCCTGAACACAACTGTCACTTTGCTGCAGATTTGCTTATTGGAGGAAGAACACTCCACAGTGAATTGAAACTTCTTGTTCGAATTGCTGAAAACTCAACATCACACATGAGAATACCTTCTGAAAACTCTACGAAAATAAAAGCTGTTACTGCAATAATAGTTGACAAAGCCTCAACGCTTTCCAGCAATGCACTTCGTGCAATTGATATCCTCTGTTTTAAGGAAATTATGTCACCAGATCGGCCATTTGGTGGCAAAGTTTTTCTTTATGGTGGAGAATTTAGCCAGGCAGCACCAGTTATACATAAAGGTTCAAATGCTACAATTTTAGAGTCTTGCATAAGAATATCAAATCTGTGGAGATTTCATAAACTAAGCTTTACAGAAAATGTAACAGATTGGAGGACGAGAAGATTTCTTTTGAAGGTTGCTGCAGATCGCTATGAAAACACGATTGATATATATATATATAATATAATATAAAAGATTAATTAATTAATTAACAAACAAATCAGTCTACTCTGACATTACTACGTGGTAAATCAAAGGAATGTTTTTCTTGAGAAGATTATATTGCTGTTGTTGATTTTTTTTAATTCTCGGACTCATTCAGGAATGCCGCCGCACGTGCTGAAATCTAAGCTTGGATAGATTATGTTATTGGATAATCTGACGAGAGAGGATTATTGAATGGCACCTGTTTGTTGGTAATGTCCCTGCATGATCTATACATTCATGGAAAGATAGTAAGGGGAAGTGTTTATCCTTTGGATGAAGCTTTCACCAAGTGTGACAAATATTCCTTTTGTGATGAACGGAACAATTTCCCATAAAAGCAGCATTTGCCATGACCATCAACAAATCACATCAGTCATTTAATCAAGTTACTGTTTACTCATCTTCTCTTTTGTTAAGTCAATGAAAGCTTTATGCCCCGATAACAGTCATAAAATACTAATAAATAACTATGGGAACGGAAATCGCAGTTCTATGAATATTGTGACAAAAGAACTATCCGAATAATACTAATTACATTTTAAGTTATATAGGCGTATGTACAACTTGCATACATATAAAAATGCAAATAGTCTAATGTGAATTATCCCTGCAGTGTATTAACCAATGTAAGACTACATGCATATATTTCGATTTCATGCAAATACAGTATTATTATCTTGAATTGATTTTATGATTATTATTAAATCATTCAATGAAACATCAAAAAAAAAAAAGAGTATTACCAGTCATTTTTGATAGCATGAGTATCGATTATGACTCATTATTTTTACCAGGTAGATAACATTTAAGAATTATTGGAAATAGATTTCATTCTTTTAACTAAAAAGCGTGATGTCTTTAAATAAGAAATTTATCAATGTAATTTTTTTTCATTGTTTTGATGTGTCATTTTCTATCATTAATGAAACTGTCGGCTAATTTGAAAATAAGATGAGTTAGTCACCGTTGGGACACATTTGATTATAGATCTTCTCAAATAGAGCTGAGCTGAAGTTAAATAACAAAGAACGACTACAATGCAATCAAGACAACAAGATAGTTTCTGAGTGGCCACTCGACCTACTAGAAATAGATGCCAATTCTCACATAAATTTCACTTTACAGTCATAGATAAGGAAATGGTATTTTACACAAAGTAGTCGTCTGTACCCCTTTAATAATGGAAGGGTTACAGCTGAAGTAGCTTTCATCATATGTCTTCTCGATCAGAGTTGACCTTACATTGAACAATCTTTTCTTGCTTCTACCCTACAAGCACTAATTGGATATATAAAGACATTTAAAGGTGTAAATTAACAGTTGTTATATTGCTCTTAGAAGCAGAATTCGGAGGTGACTTAAAAGAGCAAGGAGTAAATTAACAGTTGTTATATTGCTCCTAGAAACAGTATTTAGAGGAGCCAGTCTTTCGTTACACGACGGTGTTAATAATAATTCAGACGTTTAGTATCCATTGTATTATGGTCGTTGTCACTCAAGACATACAATACAAATCTAACTTGTTTCGTGAATATACTTTTAAGCGGAAACAATAAACACACGTTTGTCTCGTCAGCTGTTCTAATTTCTTTGTTTTGAATGTTGGGGTAGAATAAAAGAGTAAAGGGTTTGCTTTTGTTCTTACAATTGTAAAAATTATCTAGAAAGAAAAGGTAAATTTAAATAAAAAAAAAAAGAGAGAAAGAAAAGAAAAAGAAGAACCACATGGTTTAGTGTCTGATAATTTGTATTGTATATAGTGTATTATCGTAAATGTTCTATTGTGAGACTGGCCGTATTGTGCTGAGGTTAACTCGTGAGTGTTGTACATGAATGAGCCAGTCAGGTATCAGACTAGCAGCTAAAGGTTTTAGTGGTAGTTGAAGATTTTTCCACAAACCTTTATTCTCTTCATTTGAGTTATATTTTTTTACATAAGACGAATTAACAGAGATGTTGGAGTTGTTAGTGCTGGATAGAATGCTTAGCAGTATTCGTTCTGATACTCTGTGATCTGAGTTCATATCCTGTGGAGGACTATTTTGCCTTTCTTTCTAATGTACTAGTAGTAAGGTCTCTCTTTCTCTATCTCTCTCTATCTCTCTCTCTCTTTCTCTCTCTCTCTCTCTCTCTCTTTCTCTCTCTCTCTCTCTCTCTCTCTCTCTTCAAGAAGTTGGCTGTAATCAGATCTGGAGAGGGATGAACTGCACCAAGTTAAGATGCAGAGACACTCGGAATGCAAGGAAAGTGCCATGTGACTCCATTCAAAGTTGAAGACGCATAGAAGGACGGTTTCTTCAAATGAGATTTTCATTCAGCAATAAAATATCAATTTCTGAGATCAACACACCGTCTGAAATTTTGTGACAGAGTACATTCGATTAACTTCTCTCCAGTCTGTTACTGGGGCTTACCTGTTTATCAATCCTGGGAAGTTGAAAGACGAAGTAGACCATAAATTGTTAAAAGAGGTTATTAGATACCAGGGAATCTTCTAAGTAGCCATTCTCTCGCTTCTGTCACTCACCCCAGCTTTTCAATTATGAAGTAGTGTGATGTCCCTAATTCTTCTTGTTTTCTTCATAAACTCTTTACATGGCGTCTTCCTTTTATTTGAGACATGTTCCAAGTTATAACGAGAAGACTGGGTAAAAATGGAAGCAAATAATTTGGGACAGTTTACCATATTCTTTAGAGGATTTTTTATTTGTTGTTTAAATGGCATCAAACGAGGAGAGAGATAACTATTTAACGGAATTATTAATTTATTATATTATATTATTAATTGTTGTTTCAAAGCGATGGGTTGATAGATTCTTCAAATCAATAGACATAATGCGTTGCGATATTTATTACGTTACTATTCTTTCTAATTTTGAGTCTAGCCGAAGTCAAATTTGTCTTTCATCCTTCTGATATTGTCGACTATAACTCTCTCTCTGTCTCTCTCGCTCGCTCGCTCCCCCCCCTCTCTCTCTCTCTCTCTCTCTCTCTCTCTCCGTTCCTAATATGTGACTTGGTGTCTACATTAGAAATCAACTTTATTGTTGTTATTGTTAGGTTCAAGGCCGCTATTTTGGCCGAACAGGAACAATCGTTTATATCGACCTTGGAGTTTTGTATTCTTTGAGGTTTTTTTTTTAATTCTTATTTTATCGACTGTAGTAAGACGAAGGGCAAAGTTAATCTGAGACATAAGTAATGCAGTGAAAGAATTCACATTGAACATACTGGGTAATTCTCATTCAAAACTATTCTTTTCTACTTCGTTAGGTTTACTACACACACGCACGCAAGAGCACCTCTACTCATTTCAAACTAAGATGGCCACGGATTTTTTCTGAAAATGTTCCTTCTATTATCTACAAATAGTGCACCTCAGAGTTAGCCTCTGGTCAAATCTTTAAGTTGCTTCAACTCGTTCTCCTCTCCCCCCTCTCTCCTCTCTCTCTCTATTTCTCTCTGTCTCTCTTGCTTTCTCATTCTAAGGATGTATCGTTTCCTTAGGAAACTCCTTACAATATGCATCATTACCCAAAAGGCAAGTCTTTGGATCCTACAAACAATGATCTTGTTAAACCTATTTGCAATGTCTCAAAAGTGATGGAGACAACCATTAACAATTAACCTTCTTCAGTTTTTCTCCCTTACTGCACGGCTATCGTTAAGTCATATTAATGTCTATATCACAGGAATTGTGGAGAACAAGCGTAGATATGGCCTAATGCTTAAAAATTGCTTTTCATGATAAATGAAGTGTTGCGATTGATCTCACTGCGCGGAGTTTAGAGGAAACCTTTTCTGTTATAGCCAGGGTTGGATATAAGTCTTCTGAATGAATATAGGTTGAGAGAAACTGTGTGGAAGCATGTTGGATACACTGTATATGTAATTGAAGGACGAGACTCGTTACAGAAAATAATGTTGAGTTTGACTGGGGATTACGTTGATAGTGCAACTTGCCTGTGAAATACACAGCCATTTTACACTCTGATTCAAGGAGTAAAAAGTTCCATGGATCGAACAACTGGGATACTCGTCGTCGGAACTGACGTAAAATTTCTGGTCAAACTCCAGTGTTTGACCCGAGCAAAAAAAAAAAAAAAAAAAA
>NC_069002.1:15541344-15543021 GCF_001194135.2 Octopus bimaculoides
GGGGGGGGGGACAAACACAGACACACAAACACACATACATATATATACATATATACGACGGGCTTCTTTCAGTTTCCGTCTATCAAATCCACTCACAAGGCTTTGGTCGGTTCGAGACTATAGTAGAAGACACTTGCCCAAGGTGCCACGCAGTAGGAATGAACCCAGAACCATGTGGTTGGTAAGCAAGCTACTTACAACACAGCCACTCCTGCGCCTATTGTATATCATTACCATGGAACTTATTGTCAATTATTATCATAAAAACAATTTTCTATCATCACCATAGAAAATATTGAGTATTTTTATCTTAGAAGTTATTGTCTATTATTACAGTAGAAAACATTGTCAATTTCCACCCTTTGCAATCATACCACACGCAAATATTGTCACAGATTTTCACAACTTTTATCGTTGAAAATATTAGCAATTATTATTATCATACATAGTTATGAAATCACAAAAATATACGTGCATATACAGTGTTGTAAATTTGTGCCTCTAAACAAGGAGTTCGTTTCAGCCATAACATATATGTATAAGTAGATTATTTAAAGTCGTATGGACAACTTTGTATCTGGTTTAAAATTTTAAAATTAATGCGTAAGTACTGAAACTGACTAAACTATTATTAAATTATATGAAACATGAAGAAATCATATATACATGCGACCATATATATATATATATATATATATATATCTTGGTGCAGGTGTGGCCGTGTGGTAAGAAACTTCCCAACCACATGGTCTCGGGTTCAGTCTCACTGCGTGGCACCTTGGACAAGTGTCTTCTACTGTAGCCCCGGGCCGACCAAAGCCTTGTGAGTGGATTTGGTAAACGGAAACTGAAAGAAGCCCGTCGTATATGTATGTATATGTGTATATATATGGGTGTGTGAGTGTCTGTGTTTGTACTCACGCCATCGCTTGACAACCGATGCTGATGTGTTTGTGCCCCCGTAAGATAGCGGTTCGGCAAAATAGACTGATAGAATAAGTTCTAGGCTTACAAAGAATAGATCCAGGGGTCAATTTTTTCCTACCAAAAGGGGTTTTTAACCCAATATATACACACTGTTATTTATAGCTTATTGTGTAGGCACGTGGCCTGGTGGTTTGTGTGTTGCACTCATTATCGCTCGATCATTGGTTCAATTTCTTGAGCAAAATACTTCATGTCATGTTTCTCTGCAATCATTTCTTATTATTCCACAGACTCATACGATGCATTAGTCATTTCTGGAGGCATGGGAGAAGGGCATATACCAGCAGATGCAGTTCCTAAAATGATCGATGTGGTGAAGAAAGGTAACTAATTTTATCTTGAAATTTACTCCGGAATGCATAAAATGTTTGTTGTCAATGTTGGTTTCTCATCCTCGTGTGAGCTGACCCACAATGTAAGGCACTCCAACTATGTTGGCCATCTCAAATTACTTCCGTTGTATATCGAGTATTATATTATCAAAAGTACCCTTTTCAATACCCGGCCAGAATGATAAACAGACAGATAGTAACTTGAGAGTGATTTTAGCGTCTGTTTTTAGTATGTCGAATGACTACATAAATCCACTCTTGTTGGCTTGTATATGAAATGAACATCTCTAAAGAGCGTCTATGGTTATTATCGAACACTTAAACTCTGCGTTCTGCGTTTATGTCTTAAGTATAAATA
>NC_069002.1:15544666-15546718 GCF_001194135.2 Octopus bimaculoides
CATGACACAAGTTACACCAATATTTTCTTATATAACGAAACACTCGGTGGTTTAAGTCATAAAGAAGTCTCAAGATCGATAGAGCTAACAAAAACTTGTAAAATCATTCTGGTGCTTTGGAGGCATAAATGTTATTGGAACAACTCGACATTATGTACACACGTTAAAGTGACGAGCTGCAGAACCGTTAGCACGCCGGGTGAAATGCTTCGCGGTATTTCGCCCGTCGCTACAATCCGAGTTCAAATGCTACCGATGTTGATTTTGCCTTTCATCCTTTTGGGGGTCGATAAATTAAGTACCAGTGAAACACTGAGGTCGATGTAATCGACTAGTTCCCTCCCCAAAAATTTCAGGCCTTATGCTTTCGTAGAAAGGATTATGTACACGCGTGTACATACAAGCTATCTATTCTGCTTTATATAATCTATCATCTTTATTATGAATATTTATATAATTTATATTTATTCTTATTTTTACAATTCTATTTTTCTATCTTTATTCAGCAATATACATTGATATTTAATGTCAAATGATCCAACATAGCTATATCTAAATATATTACTGTATGCTTGTAAAATGCCAAATTTCATGTTCTATTTTTCTTAAACGTCTGAAGATTGGTAAAGAGTAAATCAGAGTAACAAATTATGAAACTTCACCTTATATCCATATTTATATCAACAGGTGGTCACGTGGTCATTGTGATGAGGAAGGAGTACCTGACTTATGTATTAGACTACAAAGACAAACTATTGCCATTATTTCACCGCCTTGAAGAAGAGAAGAAATGGAAAATGATATCTGATAAAGAAGTTCCCAATTATTCATTTAATAAAACAGGAATTGTGTTCATATTTTCAGTTCTTTAGAATGTTAAAAGAATTTTCTAAATAGAGTTAAACGTATGTGTTGATATTATATTTACACACATATATTTATATAACATATCATATATCATAGTTTGGGACTTTAAATTAAAATTTTCTTTTGTTTTTCTATATTTTATTATGCATTTACAAGGTATGGAACTATTTTTTTTTAAATTCATTCATTAACAATATATTTAACAACCCGGTTAAACACGAAACGTATTTACTTTTGTTTTTCTTCAGCCGAGTCACCGTGTTTTCGGAATTAACACTTGAACTCTAGTTTGAGGATGAATGACAAAATTCTTTCATGGGTTATTTTCTTCTACATCAACTACATGTAATTTCCTCATTCTGAACACCTGCATCTGTTGTAACATCATGGAGATCAGGCATAATTCATGGGTATTGCACTGTACTCACTGATGAAGTCATAATAAGTTACTTTAATTTAATCACAGGGCTTTAGATTATTCTTGAAAGTAAATTCTAGCATTTACTTTCCAGAAAGCAAAATTCTAGAAATTTGCTGTTGTGTATACTTTTGAAATAATTTTAAAAGATGGTTAGCCCTATATCCATTAATATTTTAAGACAAAAGATATCTAAAAATATATTGAAATTGAATGTTTACGAAAATATTTTTTCTGTATAAGATAATATATGTATATGTATGTTCTCTATTTTCTTTGGGTTAATAATAAAGATTTGTGTAAATCTTTCTTGTGACGGTTTCTTGTTTGTATGCGAATGCATTAAATGTTTATGATATTGTACACTTGCATAGCCATGCGCCTCACTCACTTCTTTTCGCTTCCTCACGTGTGTGCGCGCGCGCGCGTAGTAGTAACTCTACTGACAGAATCATTAGTACGCCGATCGAAATACTTAACGGCATTTCGTCCATCTTTACTGTTATATGGACTGTTAGATATGTAATTCGTCTGACGTTCCGTGTGTCATGTGGTTCGTCTGAGTTCATTGTTTCATTGTTGTTGTCTTGTGGGACTGTCGTAGAAAATGTCATTGATATATATATGGCGGACATGACTTTTGTTTATTCATAACGAACATTGGGTGAGTGCGTTCTTTGTATGTAATTGAACAATAAATGTAATAATTAAATTGTATAACTCGTTATGTTATCTCTGCGAGTCAGTCCGAGGGAAACATAACATTT
>NC_069002.1:15551138-15557260 GCF_001194135.2 Octopus bimaculoides
TTTACTGTTATATGGACTGTTAGATATGTAATTCGTCTGACGTTCCGTGTGTCATGTGGTTCGTCTGAGTTCATTGTTTCATTGTTGTTGTCTTGTGGGACTGTCGTAGAAAATGTCATTGATATATATATGGCGGACATGACTTTTGTTTATTCATAACGAACATTGGGTGAGTGCGTTCTTTGTATGTAATTGAACAATAAATGTAATAATTAAATTGTATAACTCGTTATGTTATCTCTGCGAGTCAGTCCGAGGGAAACATAACATTTACGTTCTGAATTCAAATTCCGCCGGGGGTCGACTTTACCTTTTATTCTTTCCAGGTCGATAAAATAAGCACCAGTTGAACACTGGGGTCAATTCAATTGACTTAGCAACTTTCTCCAAATTTGCTGGCTTTGAGCCAAAATTTGAAGGAATATTAATAGAACGACTCCTGTTATTTTGTATGACCTGTTTTTATTACAGCAATTTTACTTATATCATTCCCAGTTTTTACAGGTGCAATTATAATATTACTAACTGATCGTGATTTTTATACTGCATTTTAATACCACATTTTAATACCACGATGAAATAACACGGAAACAATATATTTTCTTCGTGCCAAACTTTTAGCTAAGTTTTCTAAAAAAGAGGAAGAATCCAGATTTACGTCATAATAATTTGTTACATAATATATTGCTTTAGATTTTGAGGGAGGCAGAGAAGGACATTCGAATAAACCGAAATCAATACTTGACCGGTGCTTTATTTTATCAACACTGGAAATATATGAAGTAAAGTCGGCTTGGCTGGATTTTAACCCAGTAATGGAACGATTTGTAACTAAATACAGTGTGTTCCGAAAGTCACTGATGGGTTTCAATTTTTAATAACTTCCTTTACTTTACAAATAAATACATCAAAGTTTGATACAATATAAAGGACATAATGAAAATTAATATACACAAGTCAAATTTTGCAACTCCACTACATCACATATGAAAAACGAGATCGCTTAAATAGCAGCCATTTTCGGCTTCGCACGCCCGTGCTCTTTCCAAAACTTGCACCATAACACCCTCAAGAGATTCAGACCCCGTTTCTCTGATTTCTGCATTGATGTTCTCCTTCAGTTGCACCAGGGCCTCCGGTTTGTTGACGTACACTATCTCTTTTAGGTTTCAGCATAAGAAAAATCCGGGGAACGTGAAGGCTAGCGGACATTGCTGTAGTGGGAGATTATTCTCTCTCCAAAGCAACTGCACTGTTACTCTTGCGGTATGAGCAGTTGCCCCATCTTGCTGGAACATTGTGTGAGGTCTACTTTGAATGGCCGGGCGCAAAAAGGTCTTGACCATGGTTCTGTACCGTTCTCCAGTCACTGTGACAGCATTTCCGTCATCGTCCTCAAAGAAATAAGATCCAATAATTTAATCTGTCAATCCATACCATACCGTGCACCTTACAGAGTGAAGTTCTCGCTGGTGTACTGTTCTCGGGTACTCAGAGCCCCCAAAACGGCAATTTTGCTTGTTGATGAACCCTTTCAAATGAAAGCACATAAAATCTGAAAAGATAGGGTAAAGGTGAAGTAATTATAGTCCATAATGTACTTTATATTGTATCAAAATTCCATGCATTTATTTGTAAAGTTAACGAAGTTATTAAAAATTGAAACCCATCAGTGACTTTTGGGACACCCTGTATTATAAGGCATTTTGTCCGACGTTGTAGCGATACTGCAAATTCACCAGCCTAAAAATTCACCTAAAATTATTCGAAAAGAGAAGGAAGAGGAGTAGGATTGTAACAATAATTATCGTTAATCACCCTTTCTCTTCCGTTAATTATATTTGAATATTTTATTTATTGTGTCTTTTCCCCCCTTTTCTGTCCTCTTCGTAAAGGAGAGGAGAATGTGATCTAATTCAATGACTTTAATAGTTCTCTCTCTCCGTCTCTCTCTCTCCGTCTCTCTCTCTCTCTCTCTCTCTCTCCATAGATACCAGCCCCTTCTTATTCCCCTCCCATAATAGTGCGACTCTCTTTACTCAATCAACAATTTCTTTTCCGTCATCGCACTAAATCAACGCTTCCCGACGACCTGCCAGTTGCCATACCACTCTCAACCCTCTCTTATTACACACACACACACGCACACGCACACATATACATACATACATACATACATACACACCGTTGTTATAAATTTCATTTTTGTGACTCTAGGCAGTCAGATTTAGTAATTCTCGACATTCCATCCAGCAAACGATGTTATATCAACCAATTGAAACCTTATTATTGTTGGGGTTTGGAGTTAGATTTAGGTTTAAAGCGAGAGATTACAGTTAACAGCGTGCAGCAAAATTTTCATATATAAGGTATTTTAAAAAAAAGAGAGTAAATTGTTGATTTAAAAAAAAAAAAGGAAAAAAGAGTAAACAAAATGATGCTAATAGGAAAAAAACACCGAAAAAGAAAAAGTTTATAAACTGAAAGAAAGAACGTTCGAATGGTACTGCATGTGAGTGGGGCGCATGCAGCCATTTCATAATCACCGATTTCATTGTACCTTTTTCCATTTTCATTCGTTTTATGGTTTTTGTCCCCACTGTGGTGTTCTGTCTGTCCTTGTGGTGTCCTCTCTGTGTCATTGGCCTAGGTGCCAAATAAAAAGAATTACATAGTGAAGTTGGAATGTGTCAGTTAGTTTGTTCATTTGGAATATTTATTGTTGGTTAGTGAGAGATTGTTGGGTTGTTACGTTCTTATTGCCACTGCATTATCTTGTTATTGTATAACACTGGTACCGTATATCGTAGGCCTTTATCGCAATAGTGGTGGTACTACTATATTGGATACAAACCACATTACAGCATCTGGTGACGAGAGGTTCGAAGGTCACGTAGGTTGTATTTCACCTGCAAACCAAGCATTAAATCCTTTCGTACCAGATTGTCAACCTTATGAAATCCCCTTGCCTATGTTTTTCTTCTGTAGTCATCAACATGATATTATTCAAGATCAACTGAGTCAATCTTACCAGTTTTGAGTAGCCTGCAAAGACCATAGGCACAGCTCTTGCCTTTCGTCTCAGAAGGAATGCAAAAACCAAGGATACAGCCCCTTTGTCCAGCCAAATTGTTCAAATAAAACAAGAAAAAAAAAACAGCCTCTATTCCTGTGAATTAATTAGCTGTATATTATATCAAACTGAGCCCACATCATCATCTTTAACATGTCTCGCAGCTTAAACCTTCTACTAAATATTTTATCCAATCATTTCTATCCAGAATGGCAACCTCCACATGGAATCACCTTCTCATCAGACAATTTACAGAAGTTGTAAAAAGACATCATCTACATTCATATTAACAGTTTTGGGAAAGCCTGCAGAGGTTCTCTGAACATCATTTTTTTTCTTTTGCTCGCACTATATAATAGTACTAACGAGAATTTCTAACAAAGGCACAAAGCAAGAAATTTTATAGGAGGATACAATTAGTCAACTATATTGACCTAGTACTTACTTATCTAGTATTTTATTTTATTGCCCTCAGAAACATTGAAATGTGAAGTAAAGTGAGTTGACGCTGCTAACCCTTTCATGACTTAATTTCTGATAGGTAAACTGTTTCAATAAATTTTTAGTGCCACTTTAGCATACAGTATACGTGACCATTTACACTGTAGCATGCCGTCTAACCCTAATTCTAAATCATAGCTCTGCTGCTGATGGCACTCCGTCGCTTACGACGTCAAGGGTTCCAGTTGATCCGATCAACAGAACAGCCTGCTCGTGAAATTAACGTGCAAGTGGCTGAGCACTCCACAGACACGTGTACCCTTAACGTAGTTCTCGGGTGGTATTCAGCGTGACACAGTGTGACAAGGCTGACCCTTTGAAATACAGGCACAACAGAAACAGGAAGTAAGAGTGAGAGAAAGTTGTGGTGAGAGAGTACAGCAGGGTTCGCCACCATCCCCTGCCGGAGCCTCGTGGAGCTTTAGGTGTTTTCGCTCAATAAACACTCACAACGCCCGGTCTGGGAATCGAAACCGCAATCCTATGACCGCGAGTCCGCTGCCCTAACCACTGGGCCATTGCGCCTCCACTAAATCATAGCTCTAACCCTAACCTAACCCATAACGAGGCATGTATACAATGTAAACAAAACAAAGGGATAAAGATTAAATCAATTGTCGAGGATATAACACTTTGAAAAGCACTGTAAAATTTCATGGCAACACATATACAGTTCAGGCAGAGATACCAATGAGAAAACAATTGAGGTGTGCAGCACATACAAAAGTTGAATACATTGAAAGATACAAGCATAGATTCAATCAATTTTAATGCCACAGTACAAGCAGAGAAGCATAGAAATAAAAATAACAATGAACTGGCAGAAATGTTAGCGCTCCGGGCGAAATGCTTAGCGGTATTTCGTCTGCCGTTACGTTCTGAGTTCAAATTCCGCCGAGGTCGACTTTGCCTTTCATCCTTTCGGGGTCGATTAAATAAGTACCAGTTACGCACTGGGGTCGATATAATCGACTTCATCCGTTTTTCTGTCCTTGTTTGTCCCCTCTGTGTGTAGCCTCTTGTGGGCAATAGAAAAATAAGAAATAAAAATAACAAAAGGCTGGACTAATAATTGGAAATAAGCAAATGAAAAAGAAAAAAAGCATCAGGCAGGTGTAAGAAATAAATAGGTAGAGATACATCAATTCATACACGAATACATTTAATCAAGATTTGAAAATCTTGCAATGCACTGCAATAATTTTTCGAAAAGATCGCACATTTCGTATCTCCAAGGCAACATAAATTCATAGATATAGGAGTCAAACATAGAACGGTATGTACCACACTGTCGCTTATTACTCCGTTTCACACACACCCAAGTGCTTTCCACTGGTTGCGTGTGTGTTCCATCATTGGAGTTAACAAACTCGACGCTGTGCTTCACCGTTCTATGTCGAAAAATATACACCTCAATCTCTGGAATATGCGAAAACGCCTTCCACAGGTTACTAAATATCGTGGTTCCCGGGAGAATCGAACGGCGGATGCATTCTTCTCGTGTGTCGCGATTCCGACAAGGTACTGCATAAAGAAAAACATGTTTGGTCTCGCGACAAACTCCTCCGAAAACCTATTGGTGAGGTAGCACCCTCCCCCGATTATACTTTCTCCTAGAGAAGACTGTCTCGTCTATCTCCACAATCTTCCCAGGACCACCTATTTGAACTGGGTTCATGAGCAAGTCATGTGCGTATGCTTCTCGTACATAACTGTTGTAATCCACAGCTGTAGCGTGGCTCATCCCCAGTTCTTCTACACAATAACGGACCGTAGTCAGTTCCTTGATCCAAGAGCACAAAAAAATGACTACAGTCCACAGAGAAAGTGTGCTACCTTCCTACTATGTACCTTTTCTGACGGATACAGTCTTGTTGCAGCCTTTGCAACTGCACCACCAGTAAAGATTCTCCGGGACCACTTTCTTTTTCATAAAGTGCCAATTTCTACAGTTCTTAACAGAAGGCATAATAGCCTTCTCTGCGAAGTACGCTGCCGCATCCTTCTCAGTTTTAATTGTATCCATCAAATTGCAGAAAGTTAAAATCAAATACAACAGGCAGGTAAACAAATTAATCAAATTGAAAATTAAGCAAAAATGAAATAAAGCAAGAGTGGTGAAAATAATTAGGCGCAAAAATAAAACAGTGAAAAATATCCAAAAACACAGCAGCCAAGGTGAAGAACAAACGACATACACCACGCGCGGTTACTACAAATGACCCGAAAGTTGTTGTTCACAAACAGCAGTAGTAACTTTCTTCAGCTGAATACACGTCATTGATTGGTTAAAATTATCCAAATACGACAACTTTAACACGAAATAACTTCTAAAATACATTCAGCATTCTTCCTCAATTGTATTTTCGTCGACCAGCAAATCTTGCTTCGTCGATCTGAATGGGGTTATCGTTTGTTCCAAAAATCTTCCCTCGCCGTTCATGATAAACTATGGCTCCACACACCTCGCGGCACATATTGAACCAGTCAGTTATTGTATTTTTAGATTTTCCTGTTGAAGTCACTGCAGTGGCGATAGGTATTCATG
>NC_069002.1:15557946-15560520 GCF_001194135.2 Octopus bimaculoides
TTTTTTTAATGGAGTGGAGAATTAAAAATTTGACAGGTTTTCTTTTTTTTCTCTCTTGCAAAAAGTTTGGAAAAATAGAAAAAAAATATGCCAAATTGTGCCAGTATTTCCGTTTCAGAGTTTGTGACAAATGACCGAAAGAATGTCCATTATTGAATATATTTATTAATCACTTTTACAAAAGTCAAAGTAAACACTTTCTTATAATTATTCATCATAGGAGCGGCCGACGACTGAAGACTTTTGGCACAAGGCCAGCAATATTAGGGGAGGGTTTAGTCCATTACTCCGTCCCTGAAAGGATATAAAGTTGACCTTGGCGGAATTTCAAATCAATGTTTTTGGTATTTGATATGAGATACACGACAGCAACCAAATTTCCCTCTAATTACTCTCTCGTTATATATAGTCCGAATAAAAGCTACAATGGTCAAGTTTTTTTGTTTGTTTTCTTATACCAAAGATCTGATGGAACGTTGCTTACCGGGAGTTAAATGACAACTTCGTTAAATTTAATAAAAAACAAATTTAAGTTCACTTTTAATAATGCCAAAACGAATTGAAGTTCGCTTTTGTTTCATTAAATTTGTTTCGTATTAAATCAAACGAAGTTGTAGTAGAGTAACCCATATATCAGACAGCAATGCCACGCTGCAGGTTTTTTGCTCACCTTTCCATGTGATTCCCTAATTGAATGTTTCAGATATTCCATGCTACACATTCCAATACGCAATTGTTGTACTGCAGAGTTGTCTCTCTGTTGCACAATCTGCACAGTCTGTTTATTATTGTTATTTAACCACATATTAACTTTAATCGATTCGACTTTATGATCAAAGGTATTCTACCCATGACCATGTATCCTGTCGGCATTCTTTCGAATGCCATCCCGTCTTTTATTCGGGCATTACCTATCTAGGGCAACATTCTCCAAAAGTATCTATTCGGTTTTTAGTCGGTAGGGCGTAATTTCGGAGAGATTTGGCTGCTATTTTTAGCAGGTTGAGCGATCATATAAAGAGAAATAGAAATACAAGATTGATTTGTCTCACCTCAAAGCTACCCTAATTGAGATGTATTATAATCAAAAACTTTCAACCCGTGACCATCTAATCTGTGATCTTTTTTTTTTTTTCTTTCCCGGAAATTATCCAATAAGTTCTTTTAGAGACGGATGAGTGATTTGAGGGATATTTGGCATCTATTTCTAACAGGATGAGCGATTGTATTGAGCCTCCGCACGTTGATTCGTTGGGGGACTTTATATGCTGAGGGAATATTTTCCTCCATCACCGAATATTGTTTGTGAAAAACTACAAAACACTAAGCGCCACTTGGTGAGTTATTCTCAATCTTTTTCAATTCTCCGAGTCTCATCATCTGGAGTGTTGTAGTTGTTGTTATTCTCTATCTCTAAATCTGCTTTGATCGAATAGACTTACGATCAAAGCCATTCCAGCCATAGCCATCCTTTTTGTTCTATATGTAGAACTGTATTATATAATGTTTCCTTCCTTTTTTTTTCAAGACTATAAAGTGTGCATTGAAGGAATTTGCTATTAGATCTGGTAATTTCAGCGAGCTGTTACCTTGATCGAACAGGTAACTGTATCCAAGACGTTCCAGTCATGACCATTCCATACTTATAGGATCGTTAATCAACGTGTCTTTCCTGTCTTTAAAACGGTGATGTATGACTTGAAAGGGAATATGGTTACTATTTCTAGCAGATCGTTGGTTTATATGGAAAGCTGTAGAGAAACAGAAGTGAAGAACCGAGAGAAAGAATACTTTTGCTGTGTATCTTCCTTAAAATTACCCTGAATTTATTCCAATGTAGACTTGTTTGTCAAAAGAATTTGGGATGTTACAGTTGATCCTTAGATTCACATCATCTCACATCCCACTTTTTATTTCGTCAGTATCTCTGTCTCTAAAGCTCATTCCAATGATACCCTCATTCATTTATAATCAACTCCTTAATTAGGGCACCGCCATGTGTGTGTGTGTGTGTATTTTTCTCACACTCTTCTCTCACTATCTCTATTCCCACCTTTCCTTAACTCTTAACCATCATTTTATTTCTGAAGATCCGATATGAAAATATGGTAAATAGTAATACTGAACTTAGTCAGCTTTTATTTTTTGTTTTACTGGTTTCAGTTATTTCAGTGCAGCCATACTGATGCACCACCTTCAAGTAATCATTATTGACCCCAATACTGATTTCAGTCTGATACTTATGTTATCGATGTCTATTTGTCGAATTGGGCACTGTCATGCTATTAGCTGTCAGAAGTGAAAGTGCTCACTGCTAGTGAAGTATCTGTCTGTCTGCCTGCATGCCTGTTGCTGTGTCCGTCTGTCTGTCTGCCTGCCTGCTGGTTTGAGTTGATACTTTGGCTTACTTACTTACTGATATCTATCTACTATCTATCTATCAATCAATCACTCGTCCACCTTATTAGAAAACACAAATTTAATATAAAAACATATTTCCTGAAATTGCAAATTATTTAAAATATAAAAATATAATCTTCAACAGAGAGAATTTATCAAAATAGAAAACAAATG
>NC_069002.1:15560664-15566626 GCF_001194135.2 Octopus bimaculoides
CTGTGTTTTCAAACGCATGGATATAGGTGTCAAATTTGTTCCAATAACTTTCGAGTGATAGATAGATAGACAGACAGACATATAGCTTGCTCCAGCCAGTCATGGTATTAGCTGTCAGTAGCCAAAGAATCGACAGGCCAGCAACAGGCATGCAGGCAGACAGACAGATACTTCACTAGCAGTGAGCACTTTCACTTCTGACAGCTAATAGCATGACAGTGCCTCGAATTGTTTTGTTGAACCACTAAGTTATGGGACACACCCAGACACAATATTAAAAACTCTGGTTGTTGGACCGATGTAAACACACACTTACACATGCATGCATGTATGTATCTATACACACATACACACACACAGACACAGATAGAGAGAGAGAGAGGAGGGAGTAGAGAGATTGTAACCAGTAGTTTTTTTTACTCCTGGGGAGTGCTGTTTTCTTTGTTATCTGTATGTTTATAATATGTGTTGAACTGTTGGTTTGTCTGTTTCTTGTGTATGTGACTGTTGCTTTGTACTGGTTTTGGAGGGAAAAAATAGGTTCGTGGATCTGTTACTTGAAAAACTTGTAAAAGTTAGCAAAAGGAGGGCATTAAGTTGTAAACAATGCCTCAATGACACATTGTCTAACCCAGGGGTTTTCAAACTGTGGTCTGCAAGGACAAGACGGAGTCCGTGGACAGCAAATACTTTTTATGGGCAATTTGATTTTATATATGTTTTTTAATCGAAATCTTTTAATTGACAATAAACCTATTTGTTAAATACTGTTAAATAAATAAATATAAAAATATATGTTATTTTAAGCAAATATTTATGTATAAATTTCATAAGCGTGTTTATAAGGGGGTCCAGCCTGAAATATAAAGGGGTCCGCAAGTCAAAAAGTTTGAAAACCCCTGGTCTAACCCATGCTAGCAGGGGAAAAAATGGACATGAAAACAAATCAATGAACATATACATAAGTGGGAAAGAAAAAAATATATAGAGAGAGAGATAGCCAGTTAGTTGAGCAAACAGATAGTGAAATATAGGGAGAGATGAAAGAAAGACTGAGAGAATAAGAACAGAAATAATAGATTGAGTGAGTATAATAAAGGGGAATAAGGTTTTAGGGTGTACAAATAAGGAAGTGAAAGGATGACTTTTTAAATATACAATAGGCAATTGCAAATGAAACAGATGAAGAAATTCACAATCAAAAAGAAACATCTTACTTTGGAACTACAGAAAGAAGGCAAAGATTATAACAAGATAGTACTTAATGTGAACTGCGGAGATGCATTGACTAGAAACACAAAAAAGAACAGTAGCAATGCTCAAGTTGAAAAGAATAATTGAAAGAAGACAAAATGAAGTCCTAGAAGAAAATGGTGCCACACTGGAAACTGAAAGATTAAAAATTACACTGTAAAGTGTCACCTTTTGATGGATTCTGTGCTTGTACATCATCATCATTTTATGTCTGCTTTCCATGCTGGTATGGAATCTGATGAGACAAGACTACATCATGCTTTTACATATATGTTATGGTAATGTTTGTTACTAAGATAGGTACAAAGCCAGACTTTTGGGAGGAGGAGTTGAATTGATTACATTTGACTCCAGTATATGTGCTATATACTGCATTCTTTTGACTCCACCTAAAAAAAAAATGCAAAGTAAATTTGACTTTGCTGAGATTTGAACCTAGCATATAGCCATAACATTTACTGCAAGGGGCTTTTTCTGATGCTCTAATCCTACTGCCAATCCACCACTCTATGTATATAACAGTAATAAAATTAATAGAGGTACAAACCAACAAAAATGATTATAGAAACATAATGAACATGGACAAGTTCAGAATATCATTTGACTAGTTTCTTTTTTAAAAATTCATCAGAAATATTTTTGAAACAAATTTGATGGAAAATTGCATAGGTGCAGGAGTCACTGTGTGGTAAGTAGCTTGCTTACCAACCACATGGTTCTGGGTTCAGTCCCACTGTATGGCACCTTGGGCCAACCAAAGCTTTGTGAGTGGATTTGGTAGACAGAAACTGAAAGTCCTGGGATCGATTCATTCAACTAAAAGGCAATGCTCCAGTATGGCCACAGTCAAGTGACTGAAACAAGTAAAAGAATAAAAGGAATGTATAAATATTTTGGAGCTGGGAAATAAAAGAAGAAAATATTATGAGTGAGGGGTAATGATTTGGAAGATGAAATTGTGAAGGGAATGAGAAAATTGGTTTGGGTAATGAATATTTCATTGGATGATACACAGCATTCATTTTTAGAAAGTCACTATTTAGGAAGAAATCATATTCTTTGAAAAATATTTACTTAGCTTTTGCTTGATGTGTGTTAATATGCGCAAATGGGTTATTGTTATTATTATTATTATTGTTGTTCAGTAGTTTTATTTTTATAAGGTGCTTTCACTTCACTACCGAGCACAGCTCTGTGTGCCTTGGGTATGTGCTGTGGTTTGCTGTGGTGCTCTTATGGTTACTGTATTGAAAGTGTTTTGCGTAGGGTGTGTGCTGTGCCCAGTAGTGCAATTTTCTGTATGTTATATATATTTGTAAGTCCTGGTGTTTTTGTTATGTATTTGTCTGAATATTTTTTTTATTATACCTAAGGCACCTACTATGATAGTATTATTATTATTATTATTATAAAGTATTCATACAGTTTTGAAGGGGAAAAAACTGTTCAGTCAGGTCATGAAATATTTTAATTAACCAATGTTAGCCTTAGAAAGATGAAAGATAAAATGAACTTAGACTAGATTTGAATTCAGAAATTAAAAGGAGTTAACAAACCTACTTGGCATTATGAAATAATATATAATCTCCATTATGATATTTTCCAAAATATTCATCATTACCTCCTTCTCGGTCACCATCTTCGTTGTTATCATTATAATTGTCATTATCATGATCACAGTTTCAACCTGCTGGAACGATGAGATGCGTATGCAGTGCAGATATATTCTCACATATCTCTGTATTTATATGCCACTTTCTTTCTGTCTCCTATCATCTCATGTATATGAAACTCAAAATCCTGAGATTCCCACCATTTTAGGGTACCTGCTTGTTTTTTTTTTGCTGATGGCAGATGTCAATATTTTCAATCAACAACTATTGTCCATACATGCACTCACTCACACCACATTTCTGATGCATCTCTAGTCACATTGGTTGTCATCTCAAATATCCAACCACCTTCTATTTGTTCACTACCTTTAATCTTTTAGCATTCAGATTATTTCTTGCTAATTCTTGCTTAAGACCCTTTGATTCCAAGTTTTGTTTCCACACTTGGAATTTTAATTCTAATTCTTGTACACTTTCAGTTATAAAAACAAGGTCATCACCATAGTGGAGTTCCTGTGGGCAACTGATCTTAAATTCCTCCATTATGTCCTGGAGGACCATGATAAATATGAGGGGAATGATAACCAAACCCTGATGAACACTTACTTGCACACTAAATTCATCACTTTACTCATTGTTACCTCACATTTTGCTAACAGCATCCCTTTACGTGGCTTGACTGGATCTCACTAGGGCCATTCATTTACTCTTGGTTTTCACAGTAACCACCAGGTGAAGAATTGACGCACCCTGTCAAAGGCTTTCTCCGGGTCAATGGATACTAAGTACATTGGTTTACTTTTGGTGAGCTATAAAAAGGGCATCAGTTGGTACTTCTCCCTGACACAAAACCAAACTGCATCTCATCTAGGTGAACTCTCTTTCTACTTAATTGGGTTATGATTCTTTCTGTAACTTTCATAACTTGGTCCAACCTGGTCCAGTAATTTGATACCCCTACTTCTTTCTATGGCATCTCCTTTACCCTTGTAATAGTTGACTATGATGCTTTTATCACAATCACTGGGCACTATGCCTTCCTGTACAACCTGATTAACTATATGAGTGACTTCACCTACTTTAAGCATTTCAGAAGTAATTCCTGGTGGACCAGGGGCTTTCCCAGTCTTCATTTTCTTAATCACTTTACCTATAAAACTACCTTCAACATGAGTGACTGGAAACTTTGTCAGGTTTACATTAAGGAAACTCTCTTTCTCCCATGCATTCTCCACATTTAATAACGTTTCATACTAGCACTTCTATGCCGCCTTCTTTTAAGAATCACTAAATGCAGATGTGCCATTGTCCTTCTGCACACATTTCTCTCCCACAACATATCAATTTTCTTGCTGTTTGTGCAATATTCATGATGCTGAGAGACAGTTACACCTGGTCACAACATTTTCATGGGACATAGGAATGGAGTTTGGTCAGGAGAAGTGTTCATATTTGGTAGTCAAATAAGGAAAGTTTGTTGACCAGGCAAGGAATATGGATATCAATAGCCTGGCTATCTCTCCTATCACCACAAATGAATGTTACAAGTATCATATGGTATTGACAAGAATGTTACATATTTTGATACTGTAAATAAAGCAAGAGTGACAAAAGAATACATCAGCAGACTTCAGAGGATGTGGAAGTCAGAGCTGTCGGCATTGTGTCACTTAGAAAACATCTTCTAAACCAGGGGTTTTCAAACTGTGGTCCGTGGACAGCAAATACTTTTTATGGGCAATTTGATTTTATATATGTTTTTTAATCGAAATCTTTTAATTGACAATAAACCTATTTGTTAAATACTGTTAAATAAATAAATGTAAAAATATATGTTATTTTAAGCAAATATGTATAAATTTCATAAGCATTTATAAGGGGGTCCCTAAGGTAAAGCCTGAAATATAAAGGGGTCTGCAAATCAAAAAGTTTGAAAACCCCTGTTCTAAACAATAAAGTAAGAAATTAATACATCACACATATACTCAAAAGTGAAAGTAATAGCGTCATGAGATAAGGTAAGAACTGCTGACCAAGTATTCTGAAGGCATAGTTGTTCATGATTGACTGGACTGACTTCCTTAAACAGAGGCTTGGAAGAGAAATACTCATCATACCAGTAGAAAGTCTTGCATAAGTACATGTCCTGCAGGCTGGTGAATGCTAGTAACTTAGACAGGATAGTAGCCTCCCTTGGACTTGTAATAAGTACATCACATTTCAAGATGTTTTTACTATCCAAGAACAGGAGATGGCTACTACTGATTGGCCTAACCAAAGGTACATCAGAATCATTGAGGATATACATCTTTAAAACTAACGAATATTTGTGGAATATTAGCATAAAAACAGTCACCTGATCTATGCACAACAGGCCAGATATGGTTGTATGGGACAAGGAGCAAAAGTCATCCATTGCTGTACAGATCAGTTGCCCAGAAAATTTGGGGAAAACTGGTAAGAAACATACAACTCTTATACCCAAGCTACAGATATGTATTTATCCCTATTATCACACTGGGCTACATAACAACAGAACTTTTTAGAAACTAGACATAATGGGGGTTACCAAAAAATGAACAGAGCAAATTGATTTGCATTCTTCGAATACAGTCGGTTAGGGAAACATTGAAAGTTTGTAAAACATTTCGTGGATTCTCCAGTTGAGGTGAGTTGCTTAGGTGAATATATGCACACGACTGCATATACATATGGAATGCATAACACTTTCACCCTCCGCAAAAAATTCCAAATTTTATTTAATTTGCTTTGCGGGAAGGACTGTTCCAACGAATTCGTGTATTGTCCTTGCCTTTGAAACGCGGAGTAGATGGAACAGGGATAACCGACGAAGGGATATACTCTTTATGTTGCCTGTCTCGTTTCTCTGTTTGTTTGTTTTTTTGTTGTTGTTCGAAAAAAAGTTCGTTTTCTGTTTTCATTTTTATATTTTCGTTTCTCATTGTGTTTAACGTTTTTTTGTGATATGTCTTGTGCCCATATATGCCTGTATGTATACATATAGATGTAGGTATGTACATATATGTATGGATATATGCATGTATCTATATTATTTATATTATATTATATATATA
>NC_069002.1:15566704-15573367 GCF_001194135.2 Octopus bimaculoides
CATACGTAAAGAATAATGAAACACATTTTTTTTTTGTTCTATTAGGACATTTACAAATATGCATACATCAATCAATTTCGGTGACCACAAACCTTTGAGAGCTGTCTTGTTTTAAATGGAAGCACCTTATCACTTTGTTAGTGAATTTTGCAAGGTAAATGTTATTAAGACTTTGATTTTTGCTAAATTGACTCTAAGACCCTTCGATTCTAGTCCTTGCTTCCATACCTGAAACTTCTCTAGTTTTGATAGAGACTCAGCTATTAGAGCAAGGTCATTGCATAGAGAAGCTCCCAGGAGCATCCTGTTTTTAATTCCTCTGTTATTGCCTGGAGGACTATGATGAATAAGAGGGGGCTGATGGCTGATCCTTGGTGGACCCCTACCCCTACCTGGAATTCTTCACTATACTCGTTGCCAACCCTCACCTTACTGGCTGCATCCCTGTACATGGCTTGTATAGCTCTCACTAACCAACCACTCATCTATCCCTGGTTTCTGCATTGACCACTAGATAAGGGATCAGGGTATCCAGTCAAAGGCTTTCTCCATGTCAACAAAAGCCAGGTACAGAGGTTTATCTTTGGCTAGGTATTTCTCCTGCAGCTGCCTTACCAGAAATATAGCATCAGTGGTGCTTTTCCCTGGCACAAACCCAAACTGCATCTCATCTAAACTGACTCTCTCCCTAATTAGTTGGGCTATGACCCTCTCCGTGACTTTCATTACCTGATCCAACAACTTGATACCTCCATAATCATTCATATCTAATGCATCACCTTTACTTTTGTAGCAGTTGACTATGGTGCTGCTACACCAGTCATTGGGTATGACTGTTTCATGTTTCACTTGATTGACTATACGGATGACTAGACTATAGTCAACACCGCTGGATATTTTAAGCATCTCTGCAGTGATTCCTGATGGGCCAGGGGATTTCCCTATCTTCATACCCTTATTTGCTTTATCTATCAAGGTACTGTCAATTCGGATAGCTGGTCCCTCTGTTGGGTCAACATTCAGCAGACTCTCTTTCTCTCATTCATTCTCTTCATTTAGCAACCTTTCATAGTGGCATCTCCAAGTATCTCTCTTTGCAGCCTCATTAAATGCAAGTGAGCCATCATCCATGCAGACACATTTCTCTATGACGTCACATTCTCTCTCACACACTGTCTTGCAATACAAAACACTTTAAGTCTTTGGTCCTCACGGCACAGAACATTGGCAATTTTTTTCTTATCTGCTTCCCCTCTGGCTAAGTAAACCTGTCTCCTAGCTTCCCTTCTGAAAGTCTGATACAATTCCTTCCTACCACTGTTCTTCCAGTCCTTCCATGCCTGCTTCTTTTCCCTAATGGCCCTGTCAACTACATTGTTCCACCACCACGTTACCTTGGGTCGAGAGGGGACTTTGCACCATCCACAGATCTGGTCAGTAGCCCTCAACAGGTTGTCCTGTAGGAAACTCCAGTTGTCTTCCACATCATGTGATGCTATATCCTCCTCTATTTCATGATAAGCTTTGAGTAATACATCTCTAAATCTCTGTCCACTCACAGGATCCTTAAGCTTTCAGACCCTTCTTCTCCATGCTGGTTGTCTTCTGGGCATCCATTTAGCCTGATCCTGAAGTCGCTAACTACTCATCTATGTTGTGGGGTGCATTCTTCACCTGGGAAGGTTTTGGCATTTATAAGTAGTCATCTTCCTTGTTTCCTGGCGAGGATATAATCAATTTGACTAGTGTGTCCACCAGATCAGTAGGTGAATAGGTGACTTTCAGGTTTCTTGAAGTTAGGATTACAAACCATAAGATCATTTGCATCACAGAACTCCAGCAGCCTGGTTCCCTCCTCATTACAGGAACCAAAACCATAGCCTCCATGTCCGCCATGGAAGACCCCTGCATGTTGTCCAACATGTCCATTGAAGTCACCAACCACAAAGAGAAGGTCCCTGTCATTTGTCGACAAAGTAGTCTGCAAGAGGGTGTCATAAGATTGGTCTTTCTGTCCATCAGGTAGCCCTGGCTGAGGGGCATAAGCCGAGATAAGGGTTGCTAACCCATGATGCAGCACTAATCTAATCTATCACAGATTCTGACTATCTTGATTACCTTATCAGCCCATTTTTCTGCAAGAAGTATACCCATACCCCCGACCCTGTCAATGTTCCCTGCCTAGAAAATCTTATATCTGTGTTCTTTGCCTGTGAGGAACCTAGCAGAACTTCCTCTCCACCTTACTTCTTGGATGCAGCACAAATCTACACATCTCCATTCAAGCATCTCAACAATCTCTCCAGACCTACCATTCAGTGTACCAACATTAAGTGTGCCAACTCTGAGGGTGTGGGAGGTGTGGGCCTACAAGACCCTGGGATGGGGGACAGCAGTGTCATGTACCTGAAAAGAAAAGAAAGCTCACATTTATATATAGAAGTAAATAAATATTTACTTCTGGACTATTCTGACTAAATACACACGTGTTGAGGTGGACTACAAAATTCAATGTGTATATATTTGTATGCACTCGTATTTTGCGTGTGCCTTTCTGTGGTTATTCTTTTACTTGTTTCAGTCATTTGACTGCAGCCATGCTGGAGCACCGCCTTTAGTCATGCAAATCAACCCTAGCGCTTATTCTTTGTAAGCCTAGTACTTATTTCATCGGTCTCTTTTGCCGAACTACTAAGCTACAGGGACGTAAACACACCAGCATCACATGTCAAGCACCCACCCTGGTGTAGCCATCTGGTTCACCAGTCCTCAATCAAATCGTCCAACCCATGCTAGCATGGAAAGCGGATGTTAAACGATGATGACACATAAATCCTTAGTAGAGGCTTTATACATCAATTTTTTTCTGAATACCTGCCTATTCATGCTCTCTTTCCCTCTCTCTCTCTCTCTCTTTGACTCTATTGGTGAGATATAACTGTGCGGTCAGTCAGTGTAAGAAAGGTGAAAGACGGGAGTTGGGGGTAGATGTGGGGGGGAAGTGCAGCTAGTGGATCCCAGATGGTTTTTGTGGAGTGATGGGTCTTATTTCTGTCCTGTGAAATAAATGCCTGTAGCCTTCTCTCTCTTGCTCCCTCCCACCATCACCACCATTACACCACCACCACCACCATCTATGACTAACTCTATTACCACAATTGTCTTCTCAGTGATCTAGTGCAGGGGTTTTCAAACTTTTTGATTTGCGGACCCCTTTATATTTCAGGCTTTACCCTTATAAACGCTTATGAAATTTATACATAAATATTTGCTTAAAATAACATATATTTTTACATTTATTTATTTAACAGTATTTAACAAATAGGTTTATTGTCAATTAAAAGATTTCGATTAAAAAACATATATAAAATCAAATTGCCCATAAAAAGTATTTGCTGTCCACGAACCCCCTGTGATCCGCGGACCACAGTTTGAAAACCCCTGATCGAGTGCATCCATTGATATGTGGCACTGTTCTTTCCATTGCCTTCCCTGCCGCTGCTCATCTTTTTTCCTTTGCATCCACCACAACACCCACCCTCAGCCATCCAACACCTCTCCACCTCCTTTCTCTCTCATACGACATTAACAAAATCACTACCAACTCAGAAAACTGGTTGGAATACTTCTACTACATTGTCCAATTATATATCTTTTTGCTGTTGTTGTTGTTGTTTTGATTGTATTATTTTTTTTTTCTAATACAAAGATGCACCTGTGGGATTAGTCAGCCCCTTCCCCCTATTTTTCTTCCCTTTCTCCTTTATTCCTCCTTCTCTTAATCATCATCATCACCAATAATAACTACAAGAGCATCACTCATTACTGCATAATATGACAGTAGCAATACAAGTCTGAACCGAAGGTAGTTCAAAAGTGGACATAATTTTTTAATTAACTGACAGAGGTAATTCAAATTGTACTTGTCAGCAGAGTAACTCTTTCTCCATACAAAGGTAGTACTCAATATAGTCTCCAACACAAGCAATGCATTTGCACCTTTGTTGAACCTCGCTCTCAAATTCCCTTCGACAAAATTCAGGTGTGCACTGTTGTATCTCTTTTCTCACATCCACTTTCACCTTGTCTGTGTCATGAAATCATTGTCCCCTCAAAACTGTCATTCATTGGACCAACCATGTGGAAGCCAGAGGGTGTTAGATACAGGCTTTACGATGGCTAGGGAACACTGCCCAGCTCAATTTGTCAATTGCTTGATTTGTTACCAAAGATGTGTATGGTCACTCATTGTCAGGGTGAAAATGGGTAATTTCCAGATTTTTATTCCATCTCTTCCTTCCAATGGCTTTTCGAATCTCTTTGAGTGTCTCAGTATACTGCTTGCCTTTCTCAGTAGAGCCATGTTCCAGGAGAATGATATCCTTCTCACCCCACAAAACGTCAAGTAACTCTGTTTATGCATGGTGTGTGTGTGTATGTGTTGCTCATTGGCTCTTGGAATTTCTTAGGTCTTGGATAAGAGGTGTGATGTTATTCCATGTACCGAGCTTTCGTTTCCGTTTCATAAAGGTACACCTATATTTAACCCCCTGCCAAAAGACTAGAAAAAAAAAAAAACGACACTCTCATTGGCTTCAAATGCTTTCAGCAGATCTGAGTAGACTCCCACCCTTCCATTTAGATTGGGTGTCAACTACTGAGGTAACGACTTGGTACACACAACTAAATACTCAAGTCTTCCATTGGCTTCTCTAATACATTATAACCACTGTCCAGTTGTGCAGCAAGCTCACAAGCTGTGCCTTGTCTGTCCATGCAAAAAATCATTTTGTTCACTCGCTGGTGATTCATGCCAGTGGTCACAATTGTTCTCCAACTGCATCCTTTCTCTTTGATGCTGGTTTCCCTTTTTTTAAACTTCATCCTTCTGTGCGTATTACTCTTTGTCAATGGCAGCATCTCTTAACAACCCGTAGTTTTCTGTAGATGGCAGACTGCCTGCAGTCTCCTCTTTTATTTTTTTACTTGTTTCAGTCTTTTGACTGTGGCCATTCTGGAGTTACGTCTTGAAGTGTTGTTGTTGTTCTTCTTCTTTTTCTACTCCTTCTTCTTCTTCTCCGCCACCTCCTTTCTCTACTACTATGACTGCTTAAACAATCGAAGACAAGAATTCATATCAAACTAGCTGCTGCTAACTACTTAGAACCCACAAGAGTAAAAAAGAGAGACAGAGACAGGCAGAAAAAAGGAAAATGCCCCTTGCACTTGAAAAACTATGGAAATAATTTTTTTAGAAGACATTTCATTTAATTTTTCCACAATTTAATTGTTCTTCATACTTTACTTTAAGTTGAAAAAGTCGCAAAGACTGAAACCGGTACTAAAATGTTTTTCATGATAAAATTATTTTAGCATTTTCTACCTTGTCTTATTTTCCTTATATCTATCTATCTATCTATATATATATATATATATATATATATATATATATGTGTATGTATATATGTATGTATGATGGGTTTTTCAGTTTCCATCTACCAAATCCACTCACAAGGCTTTGGTCAGCCTGAGGCTATAATAGTAGAAGACACTTGCCCAAGGTGTCACACAGTGGGATTGAACCCAGAAATGTGGTTGGGAAGCAAGCTTCTTACCACACAGCCACACTTGAAGAATAGAACACAACAAGCCAGATATTGCTTGTAGTCATTGATGAGAAGAAATTTATCATCATCATTTAATGTCCATTTTCCCCGCTGGCATGGGTTGGACAGTTTGACAGAAACTTACCAGCTGAAGGGTAATTCAAGCTCCTTGTCTGTTTTGGCATGGTTTCTACAGTTGGATGTCCTTCCTAATGCCAACCACTTTACAGAGTGTACTGAGTGCTTTTATGTGGCACGTGTATGGGTGCTTTTTGCATGGCACCAGCACCTATGAGCCCGCGAGATTAGGGATTCTCAGCTGGAGAGGGTTGCTGGGGACGAGCCTGTATGCAAGGACAACCACATCTCCAACTCTGTGAAATAACAGAATGTAATAATTGTGTGTATGTGTGTGTGTTATCTTCATTTTGTCTGCATTCTTATTCAATTATTGTGCGACATCAATAATATTGCTTCCATGTATATTCAATTCTGCAAGCCGATAAAAAAACAAACAAAAAAAGCACTGGTTTCATATTGGGTTGGCAACTAAGTTCTCGCCGTTTTTTTTTTTAATTTAAATTTTTTAAAAGGTTTAAAAAAAAAAATAACAGCTAATTAATCAATAATGTATTCACCCTTGTTGTTTACAACTTCTTCCCAACGTTCAACAAAATTTTCAATACGTCGTTTGGTAGAAATCACCCGATTTCGACTCTAAAAATTGACCCAACGAAGCTCTCAATTCTGCACCAGTATTGAACGAAACTCCGCGCATAGCATTTGAAAGAGATCGAAAGAGGTGGAAATCCGTTAGTGCCAAATTAAAGGAGTACGGCGGGTGTGGCAGCACTTCCCAGCCATGCATTTGAATGGCTTCCTTGGTCATATTGGCGATATGAGTACGGACGTTGTCGTGCAGCAGAAGAACTCCATGCTGACGATTAGGTCTTTTGGATCTTTTTTAAAACGGGGGCCACATTTTTCATTAACGAAACACTTTGAAACTTGGAACACTGGTAGAATGTGTCATATAAAACATCTTTTTCTCTTAGTC
>NC_069002.1:15573726-15574488 GCF_001194135.2 Octopus bimaculoides
GTAGTCGGCACTTAATGTATATCGGCTGAGTGGACGTCAGTGATTGGTTGAAATTATCGAAATAAGACAATTTTTTATATGAAGTAAATTCGAATACAAAAATATTTTTCTGTTCTATAACACAAAATAGATAAGTATACGAAGTTTGAAAGTCTTTCGGTACCAAAAACACTACGTAAAACATTAATGAAAAATGTGGCCCCCGTTTTAAAAAAGATCCGGTCTTTTCTCTTGAATAGCCGTGTTGAGTCGTTCCATCTGTTGAACGAGTTTCGCGTTGACCGTTTGGTTCCGTTCAAGCAATTCATAATGGATAATCCCTTCCCAGTCCCACCATACGCACAACATCGTTTTACGCGGATGAAAATCTTGTTTCATGCGCCGTGTCGCTTGTTTACCGGGGCTAAGCCATTCCTTACGCTGCTTCATATTGATGTACAGACACCATTTTTCGTCGCCAGTAACGATTCGGTAAAGAAATCGTTGCTTGTGTCCATGAGTTGAGCGGTGACGAGCAAGCAAACCAGCGGAGATTGTGACTCGTTGATTTTTGTTGTTGTCACTTAAAGCATGCGGAACCTATGCTCCATACTTCTGAACCTTTTCCATCGAGTAAAGATGCTTCTCTATAGCAGTGTGGGAGCATTCCATTTTCTCTGCCAGTACCCTTGTCGTTTGACGAGAATTGTCGTGCAAAAGTTGGTTTAATCGTTCTTCATCGAACTCAAACTGGACGGCCAGAACGAGGTGCGTCTTTGAGGT
>NC_069002.1:15574498-15575797 GCF_001194135.2 Octopus bimaculoides
AATTTAAAAACGCAATAAATTCCAAAATTTAAAAAAACAGCGGGAACTTAATTTCTATCTCAATAATTACTTCCCTTTGACTGATTCTCCCATTCACATTCACTTGCTGATATATATATAAAGGCGGTGAGCTGGCAGAATCGTTAGCACCGTGTTCTGAGTTCAAATTCCGCCGAGGTCGACTTTGCCTTTCATCCTTTCAGTGTCGATAAATTAAGTACAAGTTGTGTACTGGGATCGATCTAATCGACTGGCCCACTCTCCAAAGATTTCGGGCCTTGTGTCTAGAAAAGGATATATATATATATATATATATATATATATATATATATATAGATATAGATATAGATATATATATAGTTACAGTTACTCTTTTACTTGTTTCAGCCATTTGATTGCAGCCATGCTGGAGCACCATCTCTAATTGAACAAATCGACCCCTGGACCTATTCTTTGTAAGCCTAGTACTTATTTTATCAGATTCTTTTGCCGAACCACTAAGTTACAGGGACACGAACATCAGTGCCAAGGGATGGTGGGGTCAAACACAAACACACAAATACATACACACACACACACACATATATATTTATACATACAACAAGTTTCTCTCAGTTTCCATCTAAGGCTTTGGTCGGCCCGTGGCTATAGTAGAAGACACTTGTCCAAGGTGCCGCGCAGTGGGACTGAACCCAGAACCATGTGGTTGGGAAGTGCATGAAATGTGTATCAAAATGAGATGCTATGAGCTTGTCAGAACTCCATGTCAGGCTTTTAATATGGTTTATCCTTTCTAAGTCTGTGCTTCATGACTCAAATAGCCACATATCAAAAGGTTCCTGGACTATTTTTTTTTTAATAAAAGACAACTTATTTACTTAAGGTTTAAGATTATTTTCTTCGAAATAGTCACCTTGTGCAGCACTACATTGGCCTCAACATTCCTGCCACTTTTAGAATCCGACCTGGAAGTCATTTTCCGTAAGCGAGTCAAGGACCTTCTGCAATTCGCTCTGGATCTTAACAACAATGGTGCAACCTTTGAACTGCATTTTCATCTTGGGGAAGAGATGGAAGTCGGCAGATGCTAAACCTGAACAGGGTGGGTGCAGAAGATATACCAAGTTGCTTTCGGTTAGAAACCCACAAGTATGGAGAACTTGGTGACAGTGCATTGTTGTCATGAAGAATCCAATTTTTCGCGACCCACAGATCTGGATACTATTACCAAATATCCTCCCTCAAATGCTGTTGATTGTCCTCTGATAATCCTCATGAACAAGCTGATGAATTTTCTCC
>NC_069002.1:15576555-15580623 GCF_001194135.2 Octopus bimaculoides
ATATATATATATATATAGGCGAAGGAGTGGCTGTGTGGTAAGAAGCCTGCTTCCCAATCACATGGTTCTGGGTTCAGCTCCACGGCATGACACCTTGGGAAAGTGTCTTCTACTATAGTCTCGGGCCGACCAAAGCCTTGTGAGTGGATTTGGTAGACGGAAACTGAAAGAAACCCGTCGTATGTATGTGTGTGTTTGTGTATCTGTGTTTGTCACGCCACCATCACTTGACAAGCGATGTTGGGTGTCCCTATATACTAGCGGTTCGGCAAAAAGAGACCGATAGAATAAGTACTAGGTTTACAACGAATACATTCTGAGGTCGATTTGTTCGACTAAAGGTGGTGCTCCAGTATGGCCCGCAGTCAAATGACTGAAACAAGTAAAAGAATATATATAAACACACACATACGTACGTACACATATATACATGCACACACATATAAACATGTGTGCATATTTTCTATTTGGTGCACACTGTCCGATGTTTTGATAATTTCTACCCAGATGTTTTTTTTTTTTTAATGCTAATTATGAAAATCGTAATTATTCATTGGAGAAATAACTGAAAAAAAATTATGAAGCTTTGAGGAATAATTTTTTCTAACTTCAACCAATCAGATCCATCGATTCTGTAACCTCTGCTGTGACGCTATGGAAAGCGCTGTGTTTGTTTTTCTTCTGTATATAACGTACTGAAAATCACAACAAATTGTCACTTTTTGAGAAATTAATAAGATGAAAATTTTTCATGAATGCAAACAACAAATTAACGTTTGCCATGAAATTTTTTGATGCCACTCATGCTCTTACCCTGAACCTATACTCTCACCCCACACCTTAACCCTAACTCTAAACCCTAACCGTAGCTCCTAACCTTTACTCCAAGATGGTATGAGAATATGTACAAATCATCTGCGTGATGCAAAGTTGAGAATGGTTGGCTAAAATTACAAAAAATTGATAAATTTAAAGATATCTGACATTTTGATTAATTTTTATAAAAATCGTAATTTTTGTAATTGACAGGAAAAACTATACTTTTGTAGAGACTTTCATTAAATTTGGGTTCTTTGCGTTAAACGGAGATCTATAAAGTTCTTCAGAGCTCTCTTTTCTGTTCCTTCCTGTTCATCATATTCCTCTAAGCTATAACAGAGGAATCGGCTGTCTTTCGAAATTCTTGTATGCTGACGTTTTTTTTTTTTTTACAGAATCCCCCATTTTCGAGTACGGAGATTCTGATTCTGCAAAAAACCGCATTTTAAAATTCTTGAATTTTCACTTTTTTTTGCAAAATACGTAGAAAAAATACGGAGATTATGATTCTTAAAAAAAAAAATTTTTTTTTGAAAAAGTGAAAACTGAAGAGTTTGCGCGTGGGGGGTATTAAATTATTATTTGCAGGATCGGAATCTCTACTCGAAAATGGGGGATTCTGTAAAAAAAAAAATAATAAAAATAACGAAAGGGGAAGCGGTTCACATTCTTTACGTCCGCCGCAGAATCTGTGGAAGAATTGAAATAAAAATTCCAAACAAGGAAGCCCAACCTAGAATTGAAGGGCCTCTAAGTAAACATATTGAAAACCAAAAGTTTACTAAGTAGGAAGGAATTCAGACAGATTCTTTACAGCATCAGGGAAACAGTTGTGCTTAGTTACCAGAAAAGAAGTCAGTAAACATTCTATGTGCGCCCTTAGTAAACAATGGACACAAGGTATGTAGTGAGATCAGAGGCAGGCTATCAGAGAAGGTGCCTTTCGTATGAATTGGGTGCACAAGCATTAACGCAAACTTAGAGAATAGATGTTCTCAGATGTCTGGACGGTTTCCTAGAAGATAACCTTTGCTGTCTAGAGACCCAAATTAGCATTTGGAGCGGACGTTCCGAAAGTATGACAGGCAGAATGAATAAAAGGTTGGGAAAGTTCAGGTAGCTATTACCTTTAATAGCAGCAAAGGGCTTCTCCCTCAATGTCAATGGTAGATTGTATGATGCTTGTGTGTGAAAGTATGCTGCTGCACAGTAGCGAGACATAGGCCGAAATACAAAGGCAGGCATGTTTCACTGGATGTGCCATGCTAGTGTGCATGAACGAAGTATAACTGAACTGAAAGGAGGGAATGGGTTGTAGTATGACAGAGAAGATACTGCGATGGTTGGGGCACATAATGCGAATGGAGGATGGAAGCTAGGTAAGCAAATGCCGAGTACACAAATCGGGGTACCTGTAGAAGAGTCGCATAAAGAAATCTAGTTTTTCCCAAACCGGCTACCTACTTCCAGTGCTTGCAACATTTGTAGACTCTGCTACAAAAAATCAAGGACCAAGTTGTGTTAAACCGGAAGATGGATTCACTACAAAACGTTTATAGTCTGCCTAACAAACTTCCTCACAGTTGATAGCAAATCAGTTTCATTCACGAAGTTGGAGTCGACCTGATATTATCGGAGACATTTGCTCATGGTGTCAAATGGAATTGAATGCGGAACATGATTGTGAAGCGAATTTGTTAACCATAAGGATCTCATCACTGTCCACATTGACACAAGGCTACAAATTCATTTGGTTGGGGAGGACGGGATGAACAGCTGATTATATCGGACTCAATACATGGTTAGTGCTTATTTATCGACCCTTAAAGGATGAAAGGAAAAGATAAGCTGGGTGATTTGAACTCAAAATAGTAAGAATATTTGAAGATATAAAATAGTTTCTTGGTAGAAGCTTACATCTGGTCAATGAAGACGATAGCCTCTTCTGACCCTACTCGAAAATTCAGGACACACTTCTGTTCACCAATTAATCTTATTTTACCTTTGTTTTTTTTTCTTTTTTGCACGCTTCATTTATTTATATATTTAGTCCCTGCTTTACTGAATAACGAGATATGACAAAAATATACACGAGAGAAAACAATAGAAAAATAACTTAAGAAATAGCAAAATTAATAAGTAACAAAGACAATCAAATGAGACAGCCTCTGTGAGGTCACTTCACCTAGAAACTGTAGCTAAATCTTCCTCTAATCATACCCTACTTTCCATTTTAAGAGACGGGGATAGAGAGAAACAGACGAAGCTCTAGATACGCCAAAGTCTGAAAAGAAGTTACGATGATTGCTACGATAGAAGCTCCTTTGATCATAAGTTTTGCTCGATTAGGGCAGGCCTGGGGCTAAGCAACAACAAAGAAAGCCGAATAGATTTTGTTGCTTTGTTCTTCTTTCTATTATCAATTCTTTCTAGCTTTTAATTGTCTAAGTATTTAATATATCAACATTAACTAAGCTGGTTAACTTACTTTCCAGCTGGTGTCTGGTGAATTAAAACCTGTAGTGCTAGTGGTGATGGTGCCTGCAATAGTACTTCTGTCTCTCAATCGCCTACCCTTTTTCTTTCTTTTCTCTCAAACTCTCTCTTACTTTCTCTCTCCTTCCTTCTCCACATCTTTCTTATATTCTCATATCTTCTCTCTCTCTCTCTCTCTCTCTCTCTCTCTATTTATTTTGTTTTCTCTTCCTTTCTCTTCTTCCTCTCTCTAACACTCACCCTTTTACTTTTCTGGCCGTCCTTTAATAGAATTCATGCTGTCCTCGTTTGCTATTTCTGTCTCTATTCAGCTGTAATTCTTTTTGTTTGTTTACTTTATCTCCGTGTGTGGATATATATCTCTTTCCTGAAATGTCGGAAGTTCGGGAAGAGCAAAACTATCTTGTACGGATACGAAGAGGAGACATATTCCAGTTCAGAGCCGACTGGGTGTTTCTATACAATATCTATGTGGGTGTTTAGTGTTTGCGTCCGTTCTCTCGGGTAGTGAGTTTATGTCCGTGTGACTAATTTACGAGAGTAAGTGTGCATCTATGTCGCCGCCCCAAAGCTGCCGTATTCTATGGGTAAGATCCAATTTATTACCATCATATTTATTGTTGCTCTTATTGTTATTATTCTGGTCGTTTGATGCCGTTAACACTCTTAAGAAAGCCATGAAATTCACCAATTACAGTTTCCTCTCACGTAACTTAGGTTCGCTTAGTCAAAAGGAATCGTTTATTATTAGCA
>NC_069002.1:15581809-15587065 GCF_001194135.2 Octopus bimaculoides
ATATATATATATATATAATATCGAGGTCTCTTTCTTTTGTTTGTTTTTTTGTTGTCATTTCTATCAACATATATATGTGTGTGTGTATGACAATACTTTCAGTTTCCGTCTACCAAATCTATTCACAAAGCTTTGGTGAGCCTGAGTCTCTAGAAGAGGATACTTGCCTAAAATATCATCCATTGGAGCTGAACGCAAGACAACACTGGTTGGGAAACAAGCTTTTTAACCATACAGACACGCCTATACCTATTGCGTACATGCACTCATACGCACACAAATATTACAAACTTTCTAAGTTTTCACGGTCCACTGCCAACACCCTTTGTTTGTTTTTTTTAAATAAAAACGTGTGGTATTTGTAAAAGATCAATGAAGATGACTGAGTGGAAAATATTTCGGGGTAGGCGAGGGCATTCTGCATACTAAGTACAAAAGTGTCCCGCATATTTCAATACACTTTTGTTAAAAAAAAATTCGATAAAATGAGGTTATCCAAGCTCTCTTTAGATGTGTTTGAAATTAAAATTTTTTTGTGAAAAAAACCATTAAAGGAAATTTCTCCCAAAAGACCAGCCAATCGATATTTAGAGCAATATAGACGATGCAGGTGTTTACAGCGTGTCTGTTCTTTAAAGGCAACCGGTAAATGCAGCTGATCTGTTTCTGTGTCATTAACCTTCTCAGCGAAGCATAGGGAATCTAGTTATGAATGTATAACAAAGTCTGACTCAAACATATTTGTATTTAGTAGGCAGAACGTTCCTCGGAATTTCTCTCCATCAGCTATATTATATATTCATTATTACCGTCACTACATACCCCGTATAGACATGTGTGTATATATATATATATATATATATATGATGAAGGAAAATGTTCTCTATGTGGCCTCTGTGTGTTCTGTACTCTGGTTATTATTATTTTTTTGTCTACGTTTTGTTTGCAATGTCCTGTACCCAGATATGCACCTATATATACAGGTAAACGTAGGTATGCACATACCTGTACGTGTATATGCATATACTCATTTTAGTGGCAAATATACTTCGCTTTATCGTGCAGTTACTGTTAATACCTCGTTCAGAGATTTAACATTTATTATTTGTTATATATATATATATATATATGTATGTATATATATATATACTTGTTTGTGTATATTGATTGATCACTTTTAGTCTTTTGATTAAATATAGAATGATTTGCTGAGGAGGTCTAGTAAAAGCCGCTACATGTTTGTTGTATATACCAATTTCTTTACAAACAAATTCAACTGCATTGTTTATTGTTTATTGTCCAAAAGTTTTGAGCGACTTATTGGAGTTACCTCCCTTACTTTTTCTACAGATTTCAAACACTCCCAGAGGGAGTTTATATTTGCTAATTACTTGGATAATCTCTGTGGATCATTTTTTAAAATTTATCTCATTGTGTGGGTACCTACAATGTGTGTGTGTGTGTAGAAAGAGAGAGAGAGAGCATGTTTATATTATGAATGAATTACGTTCTGTGAATTATTAATGGGTACATATATATATTTGTATGTATTAATAATTTTTAAGTAGCTACTGTAATTGTTGAATATATAAACAGATTGACTGCTTGTTTCTCTGGGAATGGTGAAATTGATGTAGACGCTGCTGATGAGAATTCGATCAGATTGGAAAATCGATTAAGGTTTTTCATTTTTCAGTCTACGGAAATACAGTTAAATTAGCCCTGTTTATATAAGTGTTTTATACGTTACATATATATGTATGTATACGTTTGTATATACGTACAAAGTGGTCCAAAATTTGAGCTACCATTTAATATGTATGTAGAGCGAATGTCGTTTAGCATTGGGTTCCCAGTCCGATATATATCTGATGTGTATCGGTATATGTGTGTGTGTGCCCACCAATTTTTGCTCCACATTAAATTCCAATGTAATCATAATCTACACTATATTAAAGGAATTTGTAGAAAATTTCACTAAAATGTACCCGTTTTTCTGTAAGTTATAAGGAAACAAAGCTGATTATGTGAATTTTCCGAAACTCATGTCCCCTCCCGCCTCGGAAAAAAATTTCACAACAAATTCCGATATAATAGAAATCTATACTATGTGAAAAGTATTTGTAGAAAATTTCTTCAAAAATATCCATTTTTCTGAAAGTTATGAGGAAGTAAAATCGGGTGGGGGTGTACTTCTTTATGTATACTTTGTATGTATGGATGGATGGATGTATGTATGTAAAGAAGTACAATTGCATTTAAAGTACTTACGAAATCTAAATATTTATTGTTTATAAACTTTTCCAAATGTTTACGGAACGAATACTATTTTATGAGTTGGTTGCTGTCACGCAAACACAAATGTATGTGTCTATTCGAAATGTGAATTTATAGATTCGTTGATAGAATTTTCAAGAAGCGAAACTCAAAGTAGCATCAGAAGGAAAACCCAAGCACTACAAAATATAAACTTAAACCTTAGTGTGTTCATATTTGTGTTATCCACATTTTTAAAGTTTTGACTGATGGGGGGCGGGGTTCCTTTGTTTGTTATTTTCCGTGTTATGTTTGGGTGGGTATTCGTTTGTCTGACAATATTGGTAAAAATTTCCGACAATATTAATGTATGCAAATCTCGATAAGCGACTGGATATATGTGTATGTGTGTGTGTTTCATTAAATATTAGTCTGCACACACAGTTTTAAGCCTTTAAATTTCCTCTCCCTACACAAGAAACAATTTCGACCACATACATGAATGTGCACGATTGTATTCTGTGTGCGAAATTGTTTCTTATGTTTTTTTTTTCTGTAATACATTCATGTTATATACGTCATACAAGCAAACTGTTTACGTCGGCAACATATACACACACACATACACATAAGCATATGTACACATACATTTATATTTATATTTAAAGATGAATTGTGTGGTGGGGGGTAAATGCTTACACATATGTTAGTGTTCGTTTGATTTTTATCGAAGAGGGATTATATCGGCAATCTGTTCCGAATGGCACCAAAAAGTATCAAGTCTTTTTGTAATCAGTGTTTTTTTTTTTAACTTTTCATCATCGTCATCATCATTACTAACTACAAGACTTTTTTCTGGACTGCGTTGTAAACGTTCTACCCTAAGAACATTATAGTCTCCATGGCAATAAGCACCCTCCTGCCCCCACCCCGTGTCACTTTTAAAATTTTATTTATTTATGTATATTTCGGCGATTTCTTCGTGTTTCTGTTTTCATCAGAGATTGTTTTACTTTCTTAAACTTTAACCTTCCTCTTTTCCAAATACAACCCGGATATAACTTTTTTCATTTTTGATTTTTTTCCGAAAACGTTTCCAAATTGTTTTAGACATAAGGAAGTTAATAACATTAAAAAAAGAAATTACGAGTTCAATTTTTAATTGGATCTTTTTGCGTTAACACAATTCTTTCGGTTTTATTGAGAATTTCTACACATGTAGTTGTTTTTTAATGCCAATTACGAAAATCACAGCTATTTTGGGAGAAATTAATGAATCTTTATTTTTTGTAATTTTAGCCAATCAGATTTATCCATTCTGAACAACCCATCTAGCTGACGATGCTATTTGTGTCTGTTCCCATAGCAACGTATTGAAACCCTCTTGGAGCTTAGGGTATAGGGCTAAGTTTAGAACTAGTGTGAGGGCTTGCAGTGTATAGCAAAATTTCATTGCAAGCGTTAATTCGTTGTTTTCTTTCATTAAATATTTTCATCTTTAAATCTTTTGTAACATTTTTATTAATTTCTCAAGAACATAAGAAATACAGCTTTTTCCAAATTATCAGCATGATGTATAGGGAAAAGAAGTGTATAACATGTTAAGATAAAAAAATTTGTGAAAATGTAATTTGCATCACAGAATTCCAACACCTTTATTCCTTCCATTTCTAGAACCAAAAAACGTAACTGCCATGCACACTATGAAATTTGTTGGAGTGCTGCCCGATATGTCTTTTGAAATCACCAGCCATTATAAGGACATTGCCATCTGTCACCAAAGTCGTCTACAGAAGGCTTCATAGAAATGGCTCTTCTGTTGATCTGCTAGTCCAAATCATGGTGCATACCCTCAGATATATGATGTTGTAGTTTAATCTAATACTAGTCTTAGCTTAACAATCCTATCACACACTCTGATAACCTTGATCACTTTATCTGCCCATTTCTCAGTCAAGAATATACCTACACCACCCATGCCATCTGCTACATACCCAAAAGAGTTTGTACCTTTGTTCCTTGCTCATGATGAGTCTAGTAAAGGCTTCCCTCCATCTTACCTCTTGCACACTGCATATCTATATGCTTCTGCCGTAACATTTCGACAGTCGCATTGGACTGGCTATTTGTATTCCGTACTTCTGTATTCCATGCAAATTAATCCTGTTTCTGTTATGTTCATTACATTGGCCATGTCTATTTTAATTGTGAGTAATCAGTGGTTTTGGAGCGATGGTTTTGTTTATAGCAAATGGTATTTAAATACCCTATTGAATTTGAATTTAGTTTATATATATCATCATCATCATATATATATATACATACATACATGGTAGTGAGATGTGGGCTCTGAATGCAGAGGACATGTGAAGGTTAGAGAAAAATGAGGCTAGTACACTCCACTGGATGTGTAATGTAAGTGTACATGTTTGACATTGTGCTAGTGTACTAGGAGAGAAGTTAGGCATAAGAGGAATGAGTTGCTGTGTGCAAGAGAGAAGACTGTTGGTTTGGTCATGTGATGTGGATGGATACTGAGAACTCCATAAAGAATTACTGATCCCTTAAAGTAGATGGAACACATGGAAGTGGTAGGCCCAGGAAGACATGGGACAAAGTACTGAAGAATGACCTCAGGATGCTGAACCTTTTAGGTGAGATGACAAAGGATGGAGGTGCCTGGTGGCTTGCTGTACTCAAGAAGACCTGTACTCTACATTAGAAGTATTAAGACCAGTCCCCCTGGTGGTAAGGATTGACCTGCAAGAGACCTGTGCTGGTGCCATGTACTTATGGCAGTGCCACATAAAAGTGCCCATGTAAAAGCAACCAGCACACTCTGTAAAGTGGTTGGCGTTTGGAAGGGCATACAGCTGTAGAAACCAAGCCAAATCAGACTGGAGCCTGGTGCAGCTTTCCAGCAGGGACAATAGATGTTAAATGATGATGAATGAATGATATATATATATATATATATATATATATATATATATATATATA
>NC_069002.1:15587140-15589480 GCF_001194135.2 Octopus bimaculoides
ATATATGGGGAGAATTCACAAAAAAAGACAAAAGACGAAGACAGGTGGTGTAGAAGACAAACAGATGTATTAGTATAATGCTCGGGAATTGAAAAAGTCTTTAACGTTTCGAGCCTACACTCTTCCATAGAAAGGAACACAGAAAGAAACAAGCAGAGAAAAAAAATGTGTGTAGTGGTTAGCGATCTATCATGGCGAATGTGTATATATATATATATATATATATATATGTATCATCATCATCGTTTAACGTCTGCTTTCCATGCTAGCATGGGTTGGACGATTTGACTGAGGACTGGTGAAACCAGATGGCTACATCAGGCTCCAGTCTGATTTGGCAGAGTTTCTACAGCCGGATGCCCTTCCTAACGCCAGTTGGAATTTACAAAAACACAAGCAAGACAAAAGACAAAGACGGGTGTGTAAACAACGCATTGACTGCAGCATCAGAGCACTTTAGCTCTTATTTGTAGCACTCTAGCTCCTATTGAATGACAATTATAGTTTTCCTTTTTGGTGATACATTGCTAAACCACTGCCTAATTTAATTGTGTGTGTGTGTATGTATATATGTTTGTGTATATGTCTGTGTGTGCATGTGTGTTATGTTTATTTTTAGTTAAGACGAATTAACCCTGCATGTGATCTGAAGTTTATTATCCAAAAATGCTTAATATATACCACATACACTGGAAATCAAAGGATCTTGGGAAACTTGAACTGTAATTAGATTTAATACAAACAGTGTGTGGTTGTTTTGACTTTGCATGTTTGAGTTCTAACCCTGTTATGGTCAACTTTGACCTTCATTTTTCCTGAATTGATAAAATAAGAACTACTCATGTACCAAGACTATTTTACTCATCTCTTCCAACGTAGCCTGTGATTTTCTGCTGAGGAGTAGTAGTACCAAGGTGAACTTAGCAGTTTCTAGTAACAACTAATTACATTCTGAGTTCATGCACCACAAATGTAGCCTTTGCCTTCATCTTTCTGATGCTGGTTACCGTGAGGACCACCCAAATACATATCTATATTAATCCTCTATGTACTACGTTAACCCTCTAAACCAGTGATTCTCAATCGGAGTCCATATAAGATTTTGGGGGGCCTACACAGCAAAATAATATATTGAGGATTCACAATAGTATTTTAAGGACCCCTGAAAAATTTTGCTTTAGATATATGTATTGGTGTGTATTGCAAGAAACAGCCAAGTTTCTTTCTCTAATTCTTGGACTTCCAAGGTTGGATAGTTTGACAGGAGCTGGCCAGACACCAACTGTCCATCTGTTGTGACATGGTTTCCTAATGCCACCACTTTACAGGGTGTACTGGGTGCTTTTTATGTGTGTTTATGCAGTACCAGCACAAGTGCATTTTATGTGGCACCATCACCTCTAAAGGATAAGCCTCTATGTAATAATCCTTTCTACTAAAGGCACAAAAGCTAAAATTTTGTTTTGGGCCAGGAGGGGACTAGTCTATTATATCAGCCCCAGTGCTTCACTGGTACTTGATTTATTGACTCTAAGAGGATGAAAGGCAAAGTCGACCCCAGCAGAATTTGAACCCAGAACATAGTGACAGGTAAAATACTGCTAAGCATTTTGTCTAGCATGCTAACAATTCTGCCAGTTCACCACCTTAAACCTATATGTAATAATGACCATGATTTTATTTAGCCTGACGTGTCTTCTCAAGTACAGCAAATTGCCACAACACTTGGTCCCTTGTCATTTCTTCAGTGAGGCCCAGCATCTGATGATCCTTTCTTACCACTTCATCTCACATCTTCCTGGGCCTACACCTTCTACAGGTTCCCTCCACAATTAGAAATCAGCCCTTCTGTACACAGCCATCTTCAACCATATGCAGAATGTCAGATAAAATATCTTGTGGTGTTTAGTTACATCCTTACATAACTTTGCAATAGCAAATTACTTATCAGATAATGGAATCACTATTCTGACAGCCCCAACACCACTTAATTTATGGCCTTGTGTCTGTACAAAAACCATAATTCCTTTCTTTTATCTGTTATGTTAGAGTATCAATTCTCAAAATATTTATCAATTTATGAAGAACTACAACTATGAACTCTTGTTTTCTTGACTTTTTTTATTTTGGTTAATTATATTTATATACGCATTTTTATACTCTTTACTCTTTTACTTGTTTCAGTCATTTGACTGCGGCCATGCTGAAGCACCACCTTTACGAATCAAATCGACCCCAGGACGTATTCTTTTGTAAGCCTAGTACTTATTCTATCGGTCTTTTTTTGCCGAACCGCTAAGTTACGGGGACGTAAACACACCAGCATCAGTTGTCAAGTGA
>NC_069002.1:15589490-15601244 GCF_001194135.2 Octopus bimaculoides
TTGCCGAACCGCTAAGTTACGGGGACGTAAACACACCAGCATCAGTTGTCAAGTGATGGTGGGGGAACAAACACAGACACACAAACATATACACACATATGCATATATATATTTATATACATATATACGACAGGCTTCTTTCAGTTTCCGTCTACCAAATCCACTCACAAGGCTTTGGTTGGCCCTAGGCTATAGTAGAAGACACCTACCCAAGGTGCCACGCAGTGGGAATGAACCCGGAACCATGTGGTTGGTAAGCAAGCTACTTAAGCAAGCTACTTAAACAAGCTACTTACCACACAGCCACTCCTGCGCCTATAAGTATTTTATAAATGCTTTGATATCATAATCCACTGCTTTTCCATATTTTATTTTATTTTACTTCCTTTCTGTTTTGTTAACAAGTCCCTAATCTACTCTGATCCAAGAGACTTGCTCAAAGACGTTCTAACCATTATCACCTCATCTTTTAGAACCACGTTATCCAATGTATTCTTTCTTTTCCTTTAATAGGGGAGGGTGTGATTGGAGGGCAGTTTGGATGTTCTTTCTAGTATGTTGTTTGCCCATGTAGAGGCTCCCTCGCTGGCTCATAATACAAGTTGCACATGACGTGGATGTTAGTTTATCATCTTTAAACCTAGTTACCTCCCTCAATTTCACTATTACACTGCACCGTCATTTCCCTCCTTCTCCCTCCCCCCCTGTGTATGTGTCTATATATATATATATATACACACACACACACACATATATATATATATACATATATTTCATTTTTTGTCATTTTATCTAGTTTCAGCTCATGAGCTGTGGCCATGCTGGGGCACCAAACGTCTAGTTAGAATAAAGGCAGCTGACGAAGGATTAATTCCAAGTGGCTATCTGTTTTCCTATGTGTTCGTTCCGTTGTCTGTAGTTCATTGTTCTAACATCCTGTACCCTGATATGCATCTATATACACATGTAGATGTAAGTATGTACATATATGTGTGTATACATGCATATATATATATATATATATATATATATATATATATATATATATATATATATATATACATATACATATATAATCACTTTCTCAACGTCTCTGCTTTACTGGTACCACCAGTCAATGCTGGTCTATTTCTGTTTGTCTAGTCACTGACTAAGCTTGTAGCATATATGCACTCTCTCTCTCTCTCACACACACATACACACACTTGTGAGGGGGCTAGGGTGGAGTGTGTCTGTATGTATGTGTGAATGTGTGCCTACATGTAGAGACCATGAGTCACTGCCAGTGATTTGTACTCTTTATCTCAGTATGTTTTCATGACCATCCATTTCTCATCCCAGTCCACTTTACTCCACTCTCTCTGTCTTTCTCTTCCACTCTCTCTCATTCTCTATCTCTCTTTTCCTCTCTCTATCGCCCATGCTCTCCCCCTCTGTCTCATGAGCCAATGAGTGAACCTCTACGGACGTTATTTGTGCAGCAAGAAATAGCTGCCAAATCACCCTCATATCACACTGTCTGTAAAAGAAAGGGTGATGTGGTCCTAGATACGTAGTTCCTAGAAAAAAAAGATGGACTAGTCTCATCAGGAACGACTTTTGATCATAAATCTTTACTTTGCACAGAGGTGATCTATGACAAAATGGCAACAGCTTCTCCATCGTGTGGTCATCATCACTTCGAAACACAAGTCTCTCTCTCTCTCTCTCTCTCTCTCTCTCTCTCTCACTCACTCCCTCTCATACTATCTTCCTCATCAAGAATTTCTCTCATGGCCCCTTCCTGCTTATGCGCCAATACTTGTACTCCCTATCAACACCACCCCCTGTGCTCCAGCTGTTTACATCTCAGTCAGTTTCAGTTCTAAACTCTCACCCCTATTTCACACTCACACCACCACCATCACACGAAGGGAATCACTACCTCCACCTCCTCCTTCCCCCCACCAACCACTCCACTGTAACCCCTTCCTTCTCTTTGGCCCACTGTAACTTGAATTATGAGTGACTGCGTGGTGTGTGGGAGGATGTTGGTGTGGGGAAGGGGACGGAAGTGTAATGTGGCCACAGCTAGGTAAAGAGAGGTGTGTTTCCCCTCCATCCAACATCTCCGTCACCACTCTAAATGTACTGACTGTGTCAGATATAACCATAGTAACTATTTTACTTGCAGGAAGAACCAGTTTCTAGTAGAAAAAAAAAATAACTTGAAATTAGTACAGACATAAAATTATGAGTAGAACAATAAAGGGTTATCTTGTACTTTGACTGTGAGAATTAAAAATTATGTCAATTTATGAATATAGTTTTAACAAATGGTTAGGAGGTGCAGGAGTGGCTGTGTGGTAAGTAGCTTGCTTACCAACCACATAGTTCCGGGTTCAGTCCCACTGCGTGGCACCTTGGGCAAGTGTCTTCTACTATAGCTTCGGGCCGACCAAAGCCTTGCGAGTGAATTTGGTAGACGGAAACTGAAAAAAGCCCGTCGTATATATGTATATATATATATGTATGTGTTTGTTCCCCCAACATCGCTTGACAACCGATGCTGGTGTGTTTACGTCCCCGTAACTTAGCGGTTCGGCAAAAGAGACCGATAGAATAAGTACTAAGCTTCCAAAGAATAAGTCCTGGGGTCGATTTTCTTGACTAAAGGCGGTGCTCCAGCATGGCCACAGTCAAATGACTGAAACAAGTAAAAGATTAAATACTATGTAAAGATGCACTAAATATGTTTAGAGACACTAGTATTGCTATTTTCAGTAACATACATATGTCAGTCTTATTAATTTGTCAATGTCATTGGTTATTCCAGTTGTACCACTTACAAATGCGATGAATGACGACACATTCCTTAGCTTCTGTATTATTTATATTCAAACAGTTAAGTGAATCTAATTTCTTAGCATCTGAGCTTGCTTTTATTTGATATTGTTCTTCTTTAGTATTACTAGGTGGAATACTAATACACTATTGTCATGGAAAACAGTGGCAGATTTATCATTTTGCTATCGTGGTGTCTGTATGTTTAAAGTTCCATAGTATTTTCACATTGTCAGTTACCAAACTAGACAGCAGCTCATGAATATCTCAGAGTTTTGTCTCTAAGTTCTTGAGCTGGATTTCCAAGCATATGTACAACAGCTTTGATATTGCTTATTATTCATAGGGGTCAATGTTGAACATCCTGCTTTGTTTCTGTAAATACATTTGCATGGTGGCTATGAACTGACATATACCAGTACCCTATCAAAATCTTAGGTAAACACACCACCTTCACATAATTAATTCTTCGTTCTTTACCATGATAAGTTATAACAGTTGCAAACCTTTTGAATTTTGTTTGTGTATCTCTCTTCAATCATCACTGTGCCCCCCCCCCCCACACTTTACCATCTGTTTCCCTATGATAAACACTGACTTTGGTGACATTTGTCATATACATATTCCTTGCAACATTACTGAGTGGTCACAACCTGCTCTTATACAAAGAATGCTTTTGTTTCTACTGTACCATCAGGTTGGATTGGATTTTTTGGTATCCAAACCATAATGAACTTTTTATTTATATACAAGGTGTCCAGTTTTCAGAAGTGTTTGCTATGTAAAGGTGTGCCTTTATAGTTGTCAAATATAACAAAGTCATGAGTTAGTGTTAAGAATGAAGTTACCCATGGTAGACATAGGCTGAAAAACAAAGGAGGAAACTTCTACATTTTCACTGGAGCTGCTAGAAATACCAGCAGTCAACTCTCCTCAAATCACACTTCTTCATTTTTGTTTTTTAAGGATGGACACATTTGATATTGTAATCCTGAAGTAAAATAACAAGACAGGATAATGATAAAAGTTTTAACACAGGTTTGATCACAGGTCTGTTCAATCATGCCATCGCCTTGGGTTCAACAACAACAACATAGCCCAGAGAATAAATTGACGCTAATCACTCACGAAAATTTGAGGTCATAACATAGATGTTAGAAATCCTCATCATCATCATCATCATCACAGGGAGGTGGGCGACGGGGTCATGCGATTGAGTTGAAACATGTTATGGCTTTGGTTGCCATTTTGTTTAAAGGAGATTATCATTTCTAAATAAATATTAATGGGAGTAGAATTTTAAATTTTAAATTGAAGAACAAGAAAGCAAATGCATTGAATATACATATTTAATTTTTGTGTGCTCTCTTACACATTACAAATTCTTAACATTTCTAGTCAAAGGTAATCGGTGTTTTGCTTGGTTTAATTTTCTTTCCTATCAAACCACAGCTTGTGATCTAGTTTGAGAAGTATTTTGTGTCTCTTGAAGAAAAGTTTTTCTGCTCTTCATGTCTGTTTTGATAGTGTATTAAAAACTTCAGATAATTCTTGCCAAACCTTGTAGATTAAGTTTTCTCTGTTGCATTTACTGATCATGGTTTCCAAGGTTTGTTCCCAGATGTTTTTTGTCACTCTTCCCCAAGGTTCATTCAAGATGGTATAATACTCTGTTTTTTGTCTTTTTACTATAGTGTCAAATAGGCAAACCATTTCGATTACAACACATAGTTTCTTCTTGTCAACAGCTACAATATCTGGCTAGTTATGTTTTATCCTTCTGTTAGTTTGTATCAGAAAGTCCCACAACAACCTTATTTCATTGTTTTCTCTTCTCACAAAATGGTTATAGCAGTTTTCTGTGCATGCAAAACCAGATTTTCTGCAAAAGCCCCAGTTTATTGTTGTAACAATCTCATTATGTCTGCACTTTTTGTATCCTGAGCAAACCCTGAACTTTCTGATACAATGTGAGCTAGAGTTTCATCTGAACCATGGCACATTCTGCATCTGGGAGAGCAACCTTGTTAATCTACCAGTTTATTCTTATGACCCGTTGTTCCTCTGTTGTCAAAATCATTCTCTGTCTCCTTCTTCAGTACCCTTTTCCTTAGCAATATTGAGCCCTCTTTGTCTTAAGGTTGATGGAGCGACAGAATCTTTAGAGCATCAGACAAAATGCTTTGTGATATTAGTTCCAGTTCTTTACATTCTGAGTTCAAATCTCATCATGTGTACTTTGCATTTCATCTCTCCTAGATCAGTAAAAGATTGACACATTAGATAATGTTGTCCCTGATATATATAAATAAGATGTTTTCGATCATTGCTCTTCTCAGTCAGATCTAGTCTTGGGTTAAACCTCAACAAACTAGCTCAAACAACAGAGCGAATTAGCAACAGGTTGGAAATCAACAATCACTATATTGTTTAACAACATCGACACCCTGCATGCATGATGGTAACATGCTCATGTAACAAAACATTATATATATAAAAAAAAAATTGGACATGTAATACATAACTTGGAAGCAACACTGTGGATATGCCAATACATACAAGCTTGAGACATGACAGATTTCAGTAACCATTGGGAAACCGACTATAATAGTAATTCCATTACTTACTAGCAAAATCTGAAGAAGGAATTTTTATATTCCACAATATTATATTAGACTATGAAGAATTAAATTATTTGTAACAGTTATTATAGTCCACTCTGCATCGTTGTACGATTCCAGACATGTTGCATTTTTAATTCTGTTGTTTTAAACAGATTAATTCCTCCAAAGATCTAACACCAGTTTATCATGGATACTTGTCCTTCATCCCAAAAAAGTGAACTGGAAGGTTCCTTTATAAAACAGTTGGTTGAAATTACAGGATGACATTGTTGCTATTTCTAGCAGTTTGAGTGACTCAGTGAGCAGGAAACCAAACAACCATCCAAAAGAGAGTTCATCAGTTTGTATCGTGTCACCGGCATTATGTTATATATCCATGACCAAAATATTTCACCCTCAGTGTGTTTAAGTCTGAAATCACTTCATTGAAGCAGACCTATGGTCAAAGGTGTATCAGCTAGGATTACTCCTTTTTTTCAAGCTAAGTGTATCTAGGACTATCCAATAGATTGTTCTGTCTTTTTAAGAAGTGGGATGTGGCTGCTATTTCTTGAAAGCTAATTTATTGGTTTTTCTTTCAAAAAAGTCACCCATTTTGTATTTGAAGGGGAATAAGCAGCAGTTTTTTACTTCATTATGATTCAAACAGGGAATTACTGCAAAGATATCTCTTTGGGAAAGGTAATATTCCTTACATCACAATGTAATATGTGTACCTTTCTCGAAGAGAAATCTTTTTAGTTATTAATTTTCAAATATAACATTTATGAACACAAGCATTGTAGTATGTTTAGGAAATTTGTTTTGCAAGCATATGTTCCAGTAAAACTCTTCTACCATAAACTTGGAAGACCTCAACCCTTGCCAGTGAAATTTGGTAGACAGAAACTTTGTGTAAGCTCATTAGATAAAACTGTGTCTGCTCTTGGGTGTCTGACTTAATCAGTTGGTATAACACTAGCATATGGTCCCTTAGGTGCCTTCAAATGTGTTTATTCTGTTCTAAATATTCATACCAAATTTCTAGACTGAGAATAACTTTTTATTTTGACATGTTGCTTCCTACTTCTGTAATCTAGTAGTCCTAAGAAGTGTTTATCTTTCCCCCACCCCACCTGTCATGAAATCCATAAAAAGACTATTTTTAATTATGTGATATTGTAATTGTTGGCACTCTGTCGCTTATGACGTTGAGGGTTCCAGTTGATCCGATCAATGGAACAGCCTGCTCGTGAAATTAACGTGCAAGTGGCTGAGCACTCCACAGACACGTGTACCCTTAACGTAGTTCTTAGGGATATTCAGCGTGACACAGTGTGACAAGGCTGACCCTTTGAATTACAGGCACAACAAAAACAGGAAGTAAGAGTGAGAGAAAGTTGTGGTGAAAGAGTTCAGCAGGGTTCGCCACCGTCCCCTGCCGGAGCCTTGTGGAGCTTTAGGTGTTTTCGCTCAATAAACACTCACAACGCCCGGTCTGGGAATCGAAACCGCGATCCTATGACTGCGAGTCTGCTGCCCTAACCACTGGGCCATTGCACCTCCACGATATTGTAATAAACTACCCAGCATTTGCTCTAAATATATAGATGTTCATACCCAATCGGGAAGGAAGCATGACTTCTTTCTTATTACTATTGCTCTTTAGTCCCATGCCTGTTTTGATCAAGCTGAATAGTAATCGAACAGCATTTTGGCTATCACCATTCTCTATAGTTTGTTCAAGTATTCTTTGGACTACATACATTATCTAATGCCTTTAAAGGTGCTGGTTAGTGATTTGGCTGCTGTTTCTAGCAATTTGAGTGATCATGTAGGCTCTTTCAGTGTCTGTTTCTTGTTTGTGTCACCCATTGTTCAAGATTCACTCATTAAATTAACATGCAGAAATTTACAATTTAATTATCGTTTCCTTCTTAACTATTCATAAAATATTCCCATTTTAAAATGTAGCTTTCATGTGTCAGCTGTAGCTAAATGGACTAGTCTTTCATATTTTTTCAGATTTTTTACACCCCAGTTACAGCTAAATGGGCTTGTCTGTGTATAATGTTATTTCTGCTCTAACACACCAGTTGTAGCTAAACTGACTAATCTATCTATTTATAACATATTATTCCAGTTTTATCACACCAGTTAAGATGCAATAGACTGGTCTATTTCTCCCTTTGTATATTTGTTATCTGCATGTGTGGGTGGAGTGCAGGCTAGATCACGGCCTGTAGTTTTAGTGCTGCAAGACTTCTGAAAGTTAGAGGAGTTCTTTTACCTAATCTTTACCTATGTATGATTAAGATTAGTTCCTTGATATCATCAGCTGGCAACCTAAAAACTAACATCTTTGCTAAAATGCAACACCATAATCACAAATAGCTCTGTGAAAGAGCAATTTGTACCCCAACCAATAAGTTTGTTAACAAGATAGGCGCAGGAGTGGCTGTGTGGTAAGTAGCTTGCTTGCCAACCACATGGTTCTGAGTTCAGTCCCACTGTATGGCACCTTGGGCAAGTTTCTTCTACTATAGCCTCAAGCCGACCAAAGCCTTGTGAGTGAATTTGGTAGATGGAAACTGAAAGAAGCCCGTCGTATATATGTATATATATATGTATGTGTGTTTGTCCCTCCACCATCGCTTGACAACCAATGCTGGTGTGTTTACGTCCCCGTAACTTAGCGGTTCGGCAAAAAAAGACCGATAGAATAAGTACTAGGCTTACAAAGAATAAGTCCTGGGATCGATTTTCTCGACTAAAGGCGGTGCCCCAGCATGGCCGCAGTCAAATGACTGAAACAAGTAAAAGAGTAAGATCAATGAACACAATTTGCAACTGTTGCATAGTGATGCATGGCTCAGTGGTTAGAGCGTCAGGCTTACAATCACGAGGTAGTGAGTTCATTTCTCAGACCGCGCTTTGTGTTGTGTTCTTGAGCAAGACATTTTATTTCGTGTTGCTCCAGTTCACTCAGCTGTTGGAAGGAGCTGTGACGTCCCCTGGATAACATCAGTGGTGTGGAAAGGAGAGGCGGGTATGCATGGGCAAATGCTGGTTTTTCATAAACAACCTTGCCCAGATTTGTGCCTCAGAGGTAAATTTTCTAAGTGCAATCCCATGGTCTTCCATGACCAAAGGAGCTCTTTATAAGTCTGTGGATATTCTTTTTGATGCCAAAGAAATTGTGAAATACATCAAGGATTCCTAATGATTATTCTTAGAAACTAAGGCAGAGAGCTGGCAGAATCATTAGCATGCAGGGCAAAATGCTTAGCGGCATCTAGTCTGTCTTTACGCCCTGAGTTCAAATTCTGCTGAGGTAGACACTTGGCCTTTCCTCCTTTCGAGGTCAATAAAATAAGTACTAGTGAAACACTGGGGTCGATGTAATCAACTAGTCCCATCCCACCAAAAGTTCAGGCCTTGTGCCTTTAGTAGAAAGGATTATTATTATTATTATTATTATTATTATTATTATTATTATTATTGAGGCAGTGAGCTGGCAGAGTCATTAGCACACTGGGAAAAATGCTTAGCGACATTTTATCCATCTTTATGCCCTCAGTTCAAATTCCGCTGAGGTAGACACTTTGCCTTTCATCCTTTTGGGGGTCGATAGAATAAGTACCAGTGGAACACTGGGGTCGATGTGATCAACTTAACCCCCTCCTTCAAAACTGCTGGCCTTGTGCCAAAATTTGAACCCATTATTCCTTAGAAACTTGGATACTCCATGTTAGTGCAGTGGTACAAGATTGGTAATAAAACAGCTCTTGTCATGTCTGATTAAAACAACATTATTGACATACCGGTGTTGACATGTTAATTCTAAGAATTCCAATTATTCCAAGTAACACCACATTTGATTCTAAAAGGTTGAAGTTCCCAGTCAGTATGACACTCCACCGGTTACGATGATGAGGGTTCCAATTGATCTGATCAACAGAACAGCCTGCTTGTGAAATTAATGTGCAAGTGCACTCCACAGACATGCGACCCCTTAACATAGTTCTCAGGGAGATTCAGCATGATACAGAATGTGACAAGGCTAGCCCTTTGAATTACAGGTACTTCTAATATTTTGCCAGTTGAATGGATTGGAGCAATGTGATATAAAGTACACAATACATCACTGGGAATTGAACTCACCACCTTACGACCATGAGCCAAATTCCCTAACCAGTGAGCCACGTGCCATCACTTAAAAAACTGGTACTCGGTTGGCTACGACAATGAGGGTTCCAGTCAATATGATCAATGAAACAGGCTGCTCGTGAAATTAACATGCCAGTGGCTGAGTACTCCACAAACATGCATACTCTTAACGTAGTTCTCAGGGAGATTCAGCGTGATAAGGCTGGCCCTTTGAAATACAAGTACTACTGATTTTTGCCAGCTGACTGGACTGGACTGGAACAATAAAGTATCTTGCTTAAGGACACAATGCGTCATTTAGATTTGAACTCATGACCTTATGATAATGAGCTGATTACTCTAACCACTAAGCCACATGCATTCACTACCAGTCAGTAGATATCTGTTGTGTGCCACAACAAACCACAGAGACAAACATTAACGATAGCTGCCAGAGCCCCTGTTTTTTCCCCTTGGTTAATTATATGTTAGTGCCTCGTGAGTCAGAGCATAAAACAACCTCTTTATGTAATCTCCATAAAATAAAACAAAGAACATTATTAATGAAGAAGCTTTGCTGTTATTTCAGTAAATTACTTTTTCATGTTAAGCCTGTGAGTCTTTACAGGCCCCCACCAGGTATTTCAACAAGTAATTTATTTAAGTACTACACTTAGTTGAATAGACTAGTCAATTTATAATATATTTATTTCAGCCTTTATGCACAAGCTTTAGCTAAATGGACCAGTCTATTTATAATATATTTAAATATTGTATTGTTCAGCCACTGTTACATGCCTCTCTCTCTCTCTCCCTCCCACTCTCCCTCCTTCACCTTATATTCTCTCTGTCACTTAATCTTTTAGGAGTATTAACTTCTAATTAAGCGCTTGCTCTTGTCTGCGAACTGAATGAACAAGTTTATTACATGTTATATATATTCATAGTCTGTTTATGGGTAGGATTTTGTTCAAAGTAGCTGACCACCATTAACCTTTTTATCACCAAATTGCTGTTGTTATTATTTCTCCTATGATCTACACCCTTGATTCACCTTACAGCTCACATGCATTAAAATCTAGTAAAATGGAACACACGCACACACACATATGCATACATACACACTGTAGTACATTTATATACTCTCACGTACATAGATGCCTTAACCTGTGAAGGCCAATGAGACATCCTTCTCGTGGCCATAAGCCAAGGAGAGAGCCTCAATGTGGTCACTCAGCCTGCTAAAGATTGTATCTTAGTTTCACTCAAATCACGTATTTCTGTCTTGAAAAATTAATGGACACATTCTTTGATGTAATCCATGATATATTATGTCTGAAAAAAAAAAAAATTATATGATTGTCTCTGGGTAGAATGTCTTTGATCATAAATTAGCTTAATTTGGTTTAACCTGGCGCTAAACAACAACACACACATACACGCATATAATGTGTGTGTGTGAACATTTACAATATAGAGAAAACCCCCCAGGGGAATGTTCCTTACAGTGAATAGCATAAAGCAAGACCCTTACACACATACAGTGAGTTGAAAAACTTAGATCTGTTGACAGAATTACCCTTTTAGGCACACATTTGTCAAGAGAGTATGTTAATCTATATAGTACACAGTATTATAGATCCATTTCAGCTGATCTTAACACTCAGTTTTACACACAAATTAAGCAATTAAGTGATTATCTAAGTCTGTGATCATCAGAGCGACTTGTATGGAAAGCATACTGATAGTAGAACGCTGTTGCATCACTTTCCATACTGCCACTCTGATAAGTACAGTTTTGGTTAATCACCCAGCATGGGAAAAAAAACTGACATTAATGATGATGATGATGATGTATGTATATATATATATATATATATATATATATATAAACAAATAGTAAATGAGTATATGCATATATACGTACAGGTATGTGCATACCGACATCGACCTGTATGTATAGGTGCATATCTGGGTACAGGACATTGCAAACAAAACGTAGACGAGAAAACACACAAGCCACATAGAGAACATTCTTCTTCATCAGCTACCCCCGTTTTAACACCGGCGTTTCTACTCTTTTACTTGTTTCAGTCATTTGACTGTGGCCATGCTGGAGCACCACCTTTAGTCGAGAAAATCGACCCCAGGACTTATTCTTTGTAAGCCTAGTACTTAT
>NC_069002.1:15601254-15603502 GCF_001194135.2 Octopus bimaculoides
GTAAGTTACGGGGACCTAAACACACCACCATTGGTTGTCAAGCGATGTTGGGGGGACAAACATACACACACAAACATATACACACACATACATATATATGCATATATACGACGGGCTTCTTTCAGTTTCCGTCTACCAAATCCACTCACAAGGCTTTGGTCGGCCCGAGGCTATAGTAGAAGACATTTGCCCAAGGTGCCACGCAGTGGGACTGAACCCGGAACCATATATATATATATATATATATATATCATTGTCGTCGTCGTCGCCATCACTGTTTAATGTCCACTTTCCATGCTGGCATGGGTTGGATGGTTTGACAGGAGCTGGCTTGGCAGAAGATTGCACTAGGCTTCAGTGTCTGTTTTGGCATAGTCTTTACATCGGGATGCCCTTCCTAACACCAACCACCCCATTTGTGTGTGTGTATGTGTGTAAAATAAACAGATCATGGTGCTATAGTTTCTTTTCGTTTTATCACAGTTTCTAAATTTTTTTTTTTTTTTTTTTTTTTTTTTTGTTTACAAACGATAAACCTTTGTTTCTTGATTTTTATTTACAGGTAATTGGCTGCTTAGGTTGCGAAAAGTTAAAATGTCGTCATCACCTCATAAGTCTGCACGCTGTGATGACAAAATCTGCGATGAGTTGGTGAACCCTACTGCAGAAATGGTAAAAGATGAATGTGCAGTGGCCAACCGTTTTGAAGAACTTTTCAATAGTCCTCATTTCAGTGACATTCGGTTGAACATCTGTGGTGATGTTTATTATGCCCACAAATTTCTGTTAGTTACAGCAAGTGAAGTCTTCAAGTAAGTAACATGTAATTTGTTCATTTACATTCGACGGATATTTGTCCTCATCTTGTTTTTTGCTAACACAACGTTTCGGCTGATACACCCTCCAGCCTTCTTCAGGTGTCTTGGGGAAATTTCGAACTTCGGTTCACAACCCCAAGGTATTTTTCGATGTTGTCGTTGTTGTTATTATTAATTCTTTCTTTCTTTCGCCCTTTTAAAGCCTAGCCAGGCTCATGGGCCCGGTTTCCCGGTTTCTATGGCGTATGTGTCCCCCCCCCACCTCCAGCAGGACGGGACGCCAGTCCATCACAGTGTTACTCAAGAAACAGGAAGAAAGAGTGAGAGAAAGTTGGGGTGAAAGAGTACAACACAGGTCGCCACCACCCCCTGCTGGAGCCACGTGGAGCTTTAAGTGTTTTCGCTCAATAAACACACACAACGCCCAGTCTGGGAATCGAAACCGCGATCCTCCGACCGTGAGTCCGCTGCTGCAACCACTGGGCCATTGTGCCTCCACGTTATTATTAGTATTATTATTATTATTGTTGTTGTTGTTGTTCAGGTCACTGCTTGGAATCAAACTCAGAATCTTGGGGTTAGTAGCCTGCTTAACAGACAGGTAGATACATAGATATATAAATAGATATGTGTGTATGTGTGTGTATATATATATATATACACACACACACAATTATAAATAAAGGCAAAAAGAAAAAATATGCTGAAAAATAGATGCTAAATCATTTAACCACATAATAATGGAAGTGAACATATTTTATGTGGTTAGACGATTTTGCATCTACTTTTCAACATATTGGCAAAGAAATTTTTTTTCTTTTTGCTCTTATTTATAACTGTATTTATAATTTTCACCTTAAAAGGTATTTTTCATATGCTGGCCACTGATGAGATTTTTAATAAAATTTTATCCTTATATTAGAAGTGTATATGTATATGTGTATATATATATATCTTCGAAACGTCAAGTTAGAATAGAGGCAGCTGATGAATAATTCCAAGTGGCTTTCTGTTTTCCTATGTGTTCGTTCCGTTGTCTGTAGTTCATTGTTCTAACGTCCTGAACCCTGATATGCATCTATATACACATGTAGATGAAAGTATATACATATATGTGTGTATACATGCATATATATTTTTTGTATTATTATATATATATATATATATATATGTACACATACATATATACAGATTTATATATATATGTAGATATAGATATGGATAGATAGATATAATAGATATAATATATACGCACTGGTACTGAACAGTGAAAATGAGTGCTCAACACCACATAAGTGAATAAATATTCTTTATATTTGAGTTGACAAGTACCAACATCCCATGTAGTAGGCTTGATAATTGTTGTGAATTCTCAGCATGAAAATAATAGAAACAATGAAACCTATCTATCTATCTATATATATATATAT
>NC_069002.1:15603799-15604961 GCF_001194135.2 Octopus bimaculoides
GGAGAAGAAAATGGAGAATAAATGGATATAATTACTGATTTATTTATTTGTAATGTTTTTATAACATGCAAATAAATCAGTAATTACATCCATTTTATCCTCCATTTTCTTCTTGTTTTCCCTCAATATTGAAAATTTCAATAATCCCAAGTTTTATCGTGGTGAAGTTTATGGGTTCTAACTAATCCTCCATCTTCGTTCAGATGCACTATGATTTTTTTTTTCTGCCCTTCACTAGTCTCTCATGAACTTATCTTGAGTTTTTAGAGTTTTAAATTTTAACTATGTCTTGATAGGATAGAGTTGGACGTAACCTGATGTGCTGCACAAGATATTCATATTATCAAACTGGATTCCACTAACTTGGCAGGATTATTTCTCAACTGAGAAAAATAATATTATTATCCTCCACACCATGAATGCATGTACATGTGTTATTGCCCAGTATCTCACAGTTTGATGTTAATTTTTTCCTTTTTCTTTCTCTTTCAGTGCAATGTTAAACGAAGAGAGATGGAGAGAGTCTCGTCAGCCCGAGATCGAATTAAATGAAACTGATGAATGTATTCCAGTTTTTGGCCAATTCTTGAAGTAAATAAGTAAAACCTTGATTGATTATATCAGATAGGGGGTAATCTTCCAGTTTCGAGAGGTTAAAAAGTAAATAAAATACAAGGGAAATAACTGAACGTCTTACCATTATTATCCATACTACTTTGTTTATAAATAATAACTGTTTATATATAAATTACACACGTGATTGAATATCATAGTTTCTTATGAGAAATCGAAAATGCCTCGTGGAAGACCGGCTGCACAACATCTAACCGTAACCCTAACCCTAAACTTTTATTAAAAAAAAATTCCGTCGCATGCTGTTTGTAAAAAGAAAAAAAACATTTAAAACTTCTATAAAAAAAATTCCGTCGGATGCTGTTTTAGAGAAAAAGTAGTACGGATAATACTGGTAAGTCGTTCAGTTATTTCCCTTGAATATTTTTATTTATTTCTTTTACCTCTCGAAACTGGAAGATTACCAATAGGGTCTCCCATTTTATCCTTGTTAGCGTATTTCTTAGCGTTGTTGATATTGTTTTTAGCTCCTTCACCCAGTCAGACATGAACGAGCTGTTTGAGGATATAGTGTATCTAGAACTATCCA
>NC_069002.1:15605335-15611773 GCF_001194135.2 Octopus bimaculoides
ATATATATATATATATATATATATACAATGTTTTTTCAATTGCATGGACTAAAAGTCGGAGGGGGACAGGATAAAACTACCTGCATCAACTTGCTATAAAAGCAGGTGGTAAATTTACCTTGTCCTTATTCCTAGTGCAGTTCGATTTTAACAGTTACTTTTTCAAAGCTATAATGGAAGTGACAAAGGAGCATATTCAGCATATTTTGCTTTATGAGTTCAATAAAGGCATCAACATAACGGAAAAGGCAAGGAATATTAATGCAGTATATGGGGATCGGACAATAAGCATAAACCAGTGTCAACAGTGGTTCCAGAAAATCCAAGCCAGAAACTACGGCCTAGAAGACAAGCCTCATCCTGGAAGACCTGTAGAGGTTGACGAATACATTCTGCAAACCCTGGTGGAACAAAATCCCATCATAACTGTTGAGAAGCTAGCAGAGAAGCTTGGATTTGGTCATTCAACCAGTCTTTCAAGTCAGAACTGGAACAAAAATGACTATCTTTGGTTTCAAGACAAAAGGTGTTCTTCCATGAGGATAATGTTTGGCCACATACAGCAAGGATAACATTCTAAAGGCTGGAGCAGTTTGAATGAGAAACTATGCCTTGCCCACTATATTTGCTGCACATTGCTCCATCTGATTATCATTTATTCTGCTGTCTTCAAAATTGTTTGGATGGAAAAAACATGAATTCTGTAGATGAGGTCAGAACAATACTGGATGAGTATTTTTTGTCACGGACAAGTGAATTTTGGAAGTGGGGCCTTGCAAGTCTACCTGATAGATAGAAGAGCATTCTAGAAAATATATATATATCATTATTATTATTCTTACTGGGCTGTTAATTGCAGACTCAGTAGAACAGTAGGCACAACGTCCTGCATCATTTAGTTATATCTATTTATGCTTTGTATTCAAATCCCATATCAATTGATTTTGTCTTTATGCTTCTGGTGATGATATAATTGATTATAATAGATTATTACCCTTCCTAAATATCTGTGGTGTTTTGTGAATATCATCATTATTTCCTAATCTTTGTCTTTTTCCGTTAAGTTATCTTTATTCTATTGCTATATCTCATACTTTATCATCTTCAAGATACTATATGATTCAAAGTTTGTTGTCTTACTAATAAAGTGCAGACTAATAAGATATCCACTATATGATCATTGATCTTGCAGAAATATCAACCAAATCTCCTGGAAACCTTATCCCAACATTGGATAATGTAATCCAGAGAATAGTGTACCTGAAGAGAAAAAAAAACACAGGATGTTCTTGGCTTTCTTAAACCAACATTTGCTTCAGTTAAACGATCTTTGCTGATTTTTTTCCTTCAATCCACTGGCCTTAAACTGTTTAAGTAACTTGTAATTATTGATCAAATATACAAAATCACATAACCTTGTTTGGTAATTTAATCCCTCTAAAATCTAAGAATAATTTCATTTCATATTATATAGATAGAAACTTTTCAGCATGCACCATTTCCTTTTCCTGAGAACTTCATCACAACAGTGCAATAAGTCACCATACTTTTTATTCATATGCCGGCAAGATTTTATCTTTGATTAAGAGGTTTCCCACCTCTGTTTCCTCGTTGATGATGTTGCTGTTATTGTCATTGATATGTTTCGGTTTAGTTTTATCATCTCTTTTATTTTTCATGTTTTTCAGGTATATATATTGCGGCAAAGTAGAACTTACAACAGACACGACTCTTCCAATACTCTTACTTGCGGATAAATACTCTCTGTCTAGTTTACGTAAATCTTGTGTAGATTATATGCTGCGACACATTGTGGAATCACCAGACACTAACAGGACACTGACGTGGTACCAGTATGCCAAAATGACTAACCAGGATGAGTTGGCAGCCAACTGCTTGAAATTCATCACATCAAACTTTGACCTTATTCTTCGCACAGCTGATTGGCTGGACGTTTCTGACTCTGAAGTTGAAGAGTTCTTGAAAAACTCTGAGCTTCTTGTTAGCAGTGAAGCTGCTCTCTGGAAGGAGGTTGAGAAATGGCTGGTGGTTTCTGAAAGCCGACTAGAAAAAACTGAAGATAATTTGGCAAAAATAATTCCGCTGTTACGCTTTAGTATGATGACACCACGCCAACTCTTGGACATTGAGTCTTCCAATTTGTGTCATAATAACCCAGACATTTTCAGTCCACCATTAAATGCAGCTTATCGCTATCATTCACTTTCGTCTGATGTTCTTACTGATATTGGCAAGGAACCTTACCGAAATTACACGGATGACTCATATTCTATTTGTTGCAAAATTGGTCTTCAGAAGTACCGGGAAGTAACCAAAATTAACAGCAAAATCGATGCGATGTTTGATGTACCAATTGTTTATGCTGCTCCCTCCCGAACAGTTGTTAAGAAATTTACTTTCCGTGTGGAATTCTTCTCAAAGGGCTATTTCAGTGCATATTCTTTATATGGACGTTATCTTGGTCGTCAGACAGATATGACCATGATGAACATAGACTGTACGGTGACACCAGATCTGGCCCTTAAAGTAGAGTTCACAATTGTATTCTATGGTAAAAAGAAAGACTTGGAATATGTTGTGTACACCTACCATGGTGCCCACACATTTAGTCGAGATAGCTGTGGGGCTGTTGTTGAGAATGTAATACCTTTGAAATTGTTGACGCAAAAAGATTCTGTGTATCTCATCGATGGAAATTTAGTAGGAAGTATTTTTATAAAAGTACAGAAGGTTATACAAACCTCACAGAATTTTAATAACTAGAGATACATTTGCCTATGCTTTGCTGAGATACCTTTCATATATTGTGACAGAATAACGCGTGTATGTGTGTATGTGTTTGCATATATATATATCTATGTGTGTTTACATATATGCATATATATGTGTATGTATGTATGCATGCATGCATACATATATATATATATATACACACACACACATATACATACATACATACACACATATATATATACACACACACACACATATACATACATACACACATATACAAACTAAATAATTGAAACAAAATAAAGGGAGATTTTTTTTTTTTTTTTTTTTTTCATATCTCCTCTTGGCTGTGAAAAACATTTTTCATATGATTTCTTTTAAAATTCAGATTTAAAAACAAAAATATTCATTTTCAGTGTAGATATGAATTGATATTTATCAAAGTTAAACCTGCTCTTTTGTCATAAAACAGATTTTGTAGAAAAAAATATTAAGATAATCCTTCTTTTGTAATTTTATTTAATCTGAATGAAGTCACCATTTTTTTTTTTTTTCATGATTCTGTGTGAAAGATGCAAATAATTCTTGCGTTTCATGAAACTGCTTGTTATTTTTATTATTAGGTTGACTGAGTGGCAGAAACTATAAAATGTTAAACAAAGTACCTTACATTATTTAAATGCTGAACCCCAACCCTGTCAAATTTGACTCGTTTTAACCTTCCGAGATTGATAAAAACAAATTAAAAGAAACACCAATAATATAAGGAAAAAAAATTCAGTTGACTGTCTCCCTCCTTTACAAGTATTTGACTTTGTGGCAATGCTTGAAAGGCTTCTATCAGCAGTGAGGCAGTAGAGGTGGTGAGCTGGCAGAAACGTTAGCACGCTGGGCGAAATGCTTAGCGGTATTTCGTCTGCCGTTACATTCTGAGTTCAAATTCCGCCGAGGTCGACTTTGCCTTTCATCCTTTCGGGGTCGATTAAATAAGTACAAGTTACGCACTGGGGTCGATATAATCGACTTAATCCGTTTGTCTGTCCTTGTTTGTTCCCTCTGTGTGTAGCCCCTTGTGGGCAGTAAAGAAATAAGAGGTGGAAAAATCAGCAACACACTGGACAAAATGCTCTGCTACATCTCGTTTGCTCACTTTACAATCTGAGTTCAAATCCTGCTGAGGTCAACTTTATCTTTTACATCCTCCTGGAATCAAAAAAGAAGTATCAATCACATTTTGGAGGTTTATCTAAAATAGTGATGGCCAACATATTCTGCCTTTGCTTAGAGTATTTTCTTTTTATGTCATCCATGGCACATCCAATGTCTGTCACCAAAAGAAAATCAATAACTATTAATATCCAGTACCGCTGCCGTAGTCTCCTTTAGAGAGACTTAGAAATATTAATATCTCTATTTCTGAAAACCAGTGGATGTATTCCACTGAATTTAGGTAAATAATCCTTCGTACAGACGGTCAGTAGCGACGCCTGCTGGGTTCGGCTGCTCTGCATTGATAAGGGGCAACACCCAGAAACTAGTCTGTAGATGCCAGACCAGCAAGGGGAAGCGGCTGACCTCCCCTGTTTGAAGGTTATAAAGGACAAAGGTTCGTGTGTCACATAGCTAACTAGAGAGGTGATGGCCTCTTGGAGCTAATCAACGGCAGCATTCGTCCTATTTTTTGGACTGCCATGCTGGCTTGGCGATAACTATCAATATTCAAATTATGATACAAAAAAGTGCTAATGCAGCCTATAGTATACTGGTTCAATAGCTTCCTTGTTCTTGGTGTCTTGCACTCACGATGTCATAATTAAATTCCCTAAAAACATACAAATGTTGCTATCATCCATTTCTGGGTCATATGGCCCACCTTATGTATTTGTTTGACTATACCTACCCCTCAACCAATATTTATAGCTTTGTGTCTATATTAGAAAATGATTAATCTATTACAATTATTTTTAAAAGTAGTAGTAGTAGTGGTAGTAGTAGTATTTTATTACTATTATTATAAGTAGTATTAGTAATTTTGTTCAAAGAGGCAGAGAAGTCAAAGATGGTAAAGTATTGCCTTATTGTAGTCATTGTTATTCCCTCCTTACCTCTACACTCTGAGATCAAATCACACAGAGGTCTGCTTTGCTTTTTTGTTCTGGAGTTAATAAAAAGGGGGGGTTTTACCTTCACTGGTATTTATTTAACCCTTTAGTCTTCAGATTAATTTGTTAAATATAATACTTTTTTCACTCAAATTGTTTTGAATTAATCATACATTATCTTACAGCTTTGAAATTTCGATGGTGAGATAGTTTATTCTTAGAATATCAATGTAGGTTAGGTGTGAGAGGCTAGATATGGCCAGTTTGAATATAAAACGTAGAACATTTGGGCCGGATATGGCCGACTTAAACACCAAAGGGTTAATTGATTGTTCCCCTCCCAACAACAAACTTATATAACCTTCAGCAAAAGTGGGAAATCATTTTGAGAAGTGACTATTGACAAATCACTCCCTTTTCCCACTCAAAATTGCTGGCTTTGAGCCTAAACCTAGAACATCAACAACAACAGTTATTATTGGTGAGGGCAAATGGCTTAGTGGTTAGAGTGTTGCACTCATGATCTAGTAATCATGATTTCAATTCCTAGACCAGGTGATGCGTTGTGTTCTTGAGCAACGCATTTCATGTTGCTCTGCAATCATTTTGACACCTGATGCACCTGTTCAGACAACATCGGTTTGATGAAGAGAGTGAACTGATGTGTGGGCATGAACATTTGATCACTCTAAACAAATCATTTGTGCAGGTCATTCGGCAAAAGGTGAATGCTCATATTTTGTCTTCGGTGGGAGAGTCCATCATCATCATCATTATTAGTCGGGGCACAAGGCCTAGTGGTTAGGTTGTTAGACTCATGGTTCTAAGATTGTGGTTTCAATTCCTGGACTGGACAATGTGTTGTGTTCTTGAGCAAAACACTTCATTTCAAATTGTCCTTCAAAAAAAAAAAAAGAAAAAAAGGCCGCAGGCTGGCAGAATCATTAGCACACCGAGTGAAATGCTTAGTAGTATTTTGCCCGTTGCTACGTTCTGAGTTCAAATTCTGCTGAGGTCGACTTTGCCTTTCATCCTTTCAGAATCAATAAATTAGTTACCAGTTAAACACTGGGGGCGATGTAATCAACTAGTCCCCTCCCCCAAAATTTCAGGTCTTGTGCCTATAGTAGAAAGGATAATTATTATTATTGTTTCACCAGTCCTCAGTCAAATCGTTTAACCCATACTAGCATGGAAAGCGGACCTTAAACGACGATGATGATGATGATTTTATGTTTGACTTTTGCTTTGCATTTGTACAAGTTGGATCTAAGTCTCACCCAGAGACCTCAAGAGACAACAAGTTAGAAGTTCATGTAGGTGTTATACCTAGGGTACCATATATTTGGATTTGTACATAATGTTTTCAAGCGCTTAACTTTTTCTGCGGGTGTTCGTCTAATTCTTGAATTTGTTGTAATTGGAATTCACTTAGATATTCCTTTGCCTGTTTTCTTACTGAGTAAGATGCTTTTAGCATCCAGTCCTCAGAGTTTTTCAGATAAGTGTCTAGGCCAATTGTGGCTACCTTCATTGTTAATTCCAGCTGTAGAAGTCCACAGCCTCCCTCTTTTCTTGGCAG
>NC_069002.1:15614598-15624957 GCF_001194135.2 Octopus bimaculoides
TATATATATATATATATATATATATATATATATATATATATATATATGTATGTATGTATGCTGGGCTTGGTGTCAGAAAGGAGTGGATGTCCTCCTTCCTGACCCCAACCCTCACTTGAAAATTCCTCCTCAACAGAATCTCATCTGATTCATACGAGCATGGGAAAGTAAATGTTAAATCAATGAGGATGATTATTTAGGGTGGTGGATTAGCAGATTAGCAGAATCAGTAGAGCTTCCAACTGATGCCTTGCAATATTTCATTACATCTCTTTACATTGGTTTCAAATCCTTGAATTTGCCTTTTATTATTCTGAGTTCAATCAAATAAGGTATCAGTCATATAATGGGGTGGATTTAATTATTGTTTTCTTCAAAATGTGTGGTCCTGTACAAATCTTAGAAATTATTATCCTTGTTTAACACAGCAACTTTGTTAAAGATTGTAACAAGTTTTCAGTTGAAAGGCCAAATTTGATCAGTTAGAAAGCGAAATCGTGATGGCACCTGTGCCCAGCGTCGCCTTCCTGACTCTTGTGCCGGTGGCACGTGTAAGACATTCGAGCGAGATTGTTGCCAGTGCCGCTGAACTGGCTCCTGTGCAGGTGGCACGTAAAAAATACTATTTGAGCGTGACCGTTGCCAGTACCGCCTGACTGGCCTTCGTGCTGGTGGCACGTAAAAGCACCCACTACACTCTCGGAGTGGTCGGCGTTAGGAAGGGCATCCAGCTGTAGAAACTTTGCCAAATCAGATTGGAGCCTGGTGTAGCCATCTGGTTCACTAGTCCTCAGTCAAAGTGTCCAACCTGTGGACTGAGATAACACTTCAGATTACAAGAACTCTGCTGACGATTTGTGCAGCTCCAAGCATATTTTCTTCAGCTGCTCTGGCTTCACATTTACCCTTGCCTCTTCAATCCAGTTTCTGAATTTTGTTTCCAAGGCTCCAACAACAATAAGTTTGATGCTCATCTTCTTCGATGACCACAATCTTTTTTATTTGCCTCTTCAAATCATCATATTCGGCCTCCTTTGCTTCTTCTCCCAATATTTTGTCATTGCAAGGTCATGTAATATCTAGGATTAAGCAAGTTTTTCTTCTCTCTATTCAGAATCTCTATACCAGGGATTCTCAACCATTTTTCATCTGAGGACCCCTTTTGATTGCTATTTTATTCTGGTGGACTCCCCCATAGCCATTCAGTGTTTAAAAACTAGTTTTATTGAAACTTCTTTCATAATGCCTCTTTTGTTTTTCACGTGTTAACCATAGGTTGAACTACGTAAAATATTGGAGAAAAAAACTTAGCGCTTTCTTGCAATATATACAACTAATGCACAATTTTTTCAGGGTCCCATAAAATATTATCATGGATCCCTAATTTACTATTTTGTTGCATTGACCCCAGTTGTGAACCACTGGTCTATATGTAGATTTTAATGTCCAATTCCATGATTACATTGGATCATTACATTCCTCAGTATCTTTACCTTGTCATTCTCTATTACTCATTCTGGAGTTTGCCCATTGCACATCCTTGCTCTGTCGAATCTATACTTGTTACACAGCTCTCAATGAATCGAAATATATATATAATAGCCCAGTGGTTAGGGCAGCGGACATGCAGTCGAAGGATCGCGGTTTCGATTCCCAGACTGGGCGTTGTGTCTGTTTATTGAACAAAAACACCTAAAGCTCCATAAGATTCTGGCAGGCGGTGGTGGCGACCCCTCTTGTACACTTTTGGCCCAACTTTCTTTCACTCTTTCTTCCTGTTTCTTGAGTAATGCTGCAATAGACTGGCGTCCCGTCCAGCTGGGGAGAACACATATGCCATAGAAACCGGGAAACCGAGCCCATGAGCTTGGCTAGGCTTTAAAAGGGCACAAATAAATAAATAAAATATATATAGGTACATATACATGTATATGTATGTGCATGTATATATATATATATATATATATGAATATGTATTAATGCATATACATGTTTATGTATATATGTGTATATATGATATTTATAACTATGTACACTTGCACACATACTTATTGACAATTTAATGTAAGAGTATTCAATATAGAGCAGAAATATTTAGAAGACTAGTTCAATTCCTACTCCTAAGAATTTTGATGATGAATTCTAAAGTTTGACAAGTCTCTTTAAAGTCAACATTTTATGTATATATATATATATATATGTATGTGTGTGTATATATATGTATATATGCATATATACATATGCACACACACACACATATATACATATATATGTATACATGTGTGTATATGTATGTACATATATGCACACATATATACATATGTGGCCATGAGGTTGTCTGTTTGTTTCAACCACTCAGCCCTTTCAGTAAATGTCTTCTATCGTTATTTTGAGTCGAATAAAGCCTGAGAAGTGAAACTGGGCAGACAAGAACTGTGCAGAATCCCATCAGGTGAATTGTATCTGCTCTTGGGTAGTGTACCCAATGTTTCACCCAGGTTAATTCTGCCAGAAAGCCTTTAGGTATTTTTAGTAGAATCCAGTCTATTGCAGCTATTCAGATGAGTTCTTCAGTCTGACAATAGAAAATTCAATATCTTTGTCAAACTTGTTCCTTCAGCAGCAAGCTTCATTCATAGTTCTTTTCTCCAGTCACTGGTGTGTGGTAAAAATCACTGTGCTACCCTATTTCTTCTGACTGCACCATTATAATATAAAATAACCTACTTCCCAAATTATACATGAAAAGGGTGTAAGAAATTCTGTTGTGAAAGAGATTTTTCTGTAAAGTAATGAGGAAAAAAAATCAGCCACAAGAACATCCAAAATCTGTGTAAAGGTGTTTGACTTGATCATGTAATTACTGTCTGTCCAGTATCTGGGCCCCTATTAAAATGGCTTCATTCCAAGTCTTGAAATATTTCTTCTGCATGAATGAAATGTATTTTATTAAAAATTTGAATATCATTTTGTTTTGTTATATTGTTTTTATTCAATGTGTGTTAAGATATTGTAGTGGCGCGAAATTATAGCCGCCATTGAGGAAGTACTATTCTGCGCATGCGCAAGGGACTTCACCACCGGAAGCCCCTCGAGTGCGCATGCGTAGTAAAACTGGTACTTAAAGAGTGAGTTTCACTTTCTTAGGCAGTTGAGCGATAGACCTTCTACGTGACAACTCCTCGCACCTCAACGAAGCACTCTTCACCTCGATGCCTTCGATGGTGATAGCTACTTGCTCTTCTAGCATGCATCAAGGAAGCTCTAAACCTTCCAATTACCGATTACAAATTAATCAGCGGCTGCTAAGCTGAGTGACACAGGAATTGTAAAACCAAGCATCATCAAAAATAAAACTTATTTTTATTATGTTGTTAAATTGTTCTACTGTTCCTTAATATAGAATGCTGTTGAAAGGTGATAGAGAGAGACTAATTACGATGACAACTAAAAAACATTTACAATATTAAGGCAATGAGGTTATTTTCTTATGCTGTTTCCATGACTTCAAAACCATGTTATTTAGGTTATTGTTCATAAATATAGGTAAATAATTATTGGTTTGCTGCAATATGTTCTTCAATTCTTTTCAGTGATGAGGATATTGAGGAGGAAGAGTCTAATGGGTTACAAGCTATGCAGACCCTTTGAGGTTGATATGACTGTTCAGTTTAAATATCATAAGCCAACATCTGCAGGAAAAAATGCTGATGAGAAGGGTTAATGTCCTGAGAAGAAAAGATTGCACCTGGTAGTTAAGTTTGGCAGGTGAGACTCTGTAGAAGTAATAAGAATAGAATAGATATGTGTTTGGAGGTTGCCGTGGGTGAGCACTGTATTGTATCTAGCAAGTTGAAGTAGTGCTAGAAAGGTAGAGAAAGGAGACAGCATCATTTGCAGGTCAAAAGTTGTAAAGTGTTGGTGAGTAAGTCTTTTTGCAACTATACCATTTCACATTCAAAATGAGTATAAAAGATACTCTACTTTATTTTTCTCATTTCGAATAAAATTATTCCATCATGAATGTGAAATGATGTAATTAGTTTAGCCCTTTAGCATTTAAACCGACCATATCCAGTCAAAATATTTTACTTGTTTAATGCTCAAACAAGCCATATCTGGTTTCTTACACCTACCCTACAATGCCATACTAAAAGTAAACAATCATATTGTTTACATAGGCACAGAAGTGGCTGTGTGGTAAGTAGCTTGCTTACCAATCACATGGTTCCGGGTTCAGTCCCACTGTATGGCACCTTGGGCAAGTGTCTTCGACTATAGCCTCGGGCCGACCAAAGCCTTGTGAGTGGATTTGGTAGACGGAAACTGAAAGAAGCCCGTCGTATATATGTATGTGTTTGTCCCCCCGATGCTAGTGTGTTTACGTCCCCGTAACCTAGCGGTTCGGCAAAAAGAAACCGATAGAATAAGTACTAGGCTTACAAAGAATAAGTCCTGGGGTCGATTTGCTCGACTAAAGGCGGTGCTCCAGCATGGCCGCAGTCAAATGACTGAAACAAGTAAAAGAGTAATGTGCAAATGATTCTTCCGGTTTTCTCTCTCTCTCTCTCTCTCTTATCTATCTATCTTGTCGTTTTTTACTATTTTTTTGGCATTCATATTTTCCTCATCGTTTATATAAAAGGAAATAACTGTACATAAGTATCAGTATGCAAACTTAATCAAGAGATGCACTTCGACACCTTGTGTTTAAAAGATGTTGCCGAAAGGATATGATACGACATTCAAAGGCATTTTGGATCGATGTTAAAACTCTGCCGCCTTGTTTTCGTTTTAGCTAGAGGCAGTCTACGTCACTGTTTATGTGGAAATTACGTGCGTTTGTTTGTATTTTTCCGGTTTTCACATCAATGGCTCTCATGAAGCGTCCAATCAAGCAGCCCACATGTTGCTATGAGTTACTGGTACATTGTGGGGCCACTATTTTATTGGTTGCAGAGAGTTCTGGGGTCCAAATTTTCTTTATTCGGCTGTAATATTATTTAGTGGCACGTGTTTTGCTACAGGTGCCATTGTAATGTATGTATGTTATCAATCAGTTTCATTTCTGTATTTCTTGTCCATAGAGAAAGAGCCGGACTCTAACATAGATTCAAGGCTCCTTCATTGGAACTTTTATCAACATCATCTAGATATTTGTGTGTGTGTGTGCAGTATTTGGTGTTAGTGTATGCGTAGATTTGTATGTTTGTTTTATGGATGCGTTTTTATGTATATATTTTCATGTCTAGATGCATACATATGTATTTATGTGCTATGTATGTGTGTGTATAAATGAATGAACGCACGTCCGTATGACAGCAAGAAGAGTATTTCAACACATCCTGGCATGACGTCGGAAAGGAAAATTATTAAATGTAGACTGTTGTAAGGGAAAGAACTCAGTAAGTCCTTAAATTAAAGGGAAGTAACAGCCTACCTCTGCGTTTTTAATGAATCAAATGTGTTGACAGCAGAGATGAAAATGAAGTTATTTCTTCTCAACCTGAAATTATTGTCTGTAATACTGAGTCGGGGCCCTGTATGAAGGAATATGTGAAAGAGTTAAAGTCTACTTCCATTTACTTCAGTGGAACTTGTCTTGGATTTCTTTTAGCCATTTGGAAACGATCATCCCAAGACAATCTTTTTCAGCCTTTTTACAACTACGCTCCACTTCGATATTTTAAAGAAAGTGATCCACCACGAACAGATGCAGGTAGTATTCACCGTGTATGTATTCATATTATGTTATAGTTTTTTTTTTTTTTTTTACTTGTTTCATTCATTCATTAGATTGAGGTCATGCCGGGACACGAATTTTTTTTTCCCACGAGAGTTCCGGACTCCAGTAATGAACTCATTTGCATACAACCAATCAGAGCTACCCTTGACCTTGTTGTCACTATTGTTTTCATTGGCAACACAGGGCCTAACACAGAGGGGACATTACAAGGACAAACAAGCGAACATATAGTGTGGTCATAATGAAAATGACAAATATAATGTAACCGGATGGAAATTTTAAAAAATTACAGAAATCGATAAAAAATAAAAATTTCTATTTTTTATATACATCACCGGGTTAGTTAACCCGCCGCCGTTATCCGACGTATCCCCATTTGTAGTTGGATGGCTACACTTAACCATTTCCATTCACTCTGATACACACACACACACACACACAGGGATATATATGCAAAGGGTACCTGCTGGCATGGAGATATTGGGATATGTGAGCGGTACTCGTTTCACTCACCCCAAGAACACACGACCAGGTCACAGACTACGATGCTTCCACCATGAAAATACATGGACGGTGCATGCACTGCTCCTAAGTCGAAACAAATTGTAGATGTAGTGTGGACAGCAGCTGATGAAAAACGGTCTTTTTGGGAAACGGCACAGAGGATTGTAAGACAGCTGACCTTGCTTCAACAGACATTGAATCTGAGAAACATGTACCAGTACTCAAGACCACCGCAAACAACAAAAGATCCAGCTTGGCCACCTCTACATATGTCAGACCAATGGCCACTACCATCACCCTATATGTCACATCAGTATTCCTGCTGAACATCAAGGGCCTTGTAACGTCCCACTAACCCAAGGTCCAATATCTGAGAGACTTAGTGACATGTAATCAAGCAATATGCATAATACTAACAGAAACACATTAGAGGCTGAGATACACACCAGAGTATGTTGTATTTTAGACTGAGAGGAGAGAAAAGACTCTTGGTGAAGTTGTGATGTTCATCCAGGTAGATATCATTCTTGTAGTCCTGCTGTCACATTCAAACTCAGTCTGTGATATTCTCTTGGTACACATTAAACAGATGAAAATGGTAATATGTTCTGCGTATCGCCAGTCGTATGCCCAAATAATGAGGACTGGTGTGAAGAGTGCCTCAAAAAGATGGAAAAAGTATTAATCAAACTAGATGATAGCCTTCACATACTTCTAGGGGATTCCAACCTCTCTAATGTCGAATAGCCTGAGGGGCGCCTTCTCTCAGGTATGTCCTTGCATGGTCAGAGGCAAACTGAATCTCTACTTGACCCCACAAACCTGCTCCTCATGGAACAAACAGTTCTCCAGCCAACAAGAGATAGAAATGATCTGGACCTCAGCTTCACAAATAATACGGCACTCATCCATAATGTTAAGGTAACACCGACGGTTTTCTCGAACCATAACTTAATAGAACTAACAATGTATGGTCCGTAGAAAACTGTAGACATGCAGGCTGCTAGAAGTACCCAATTCCTCTCCAGCCTGAACTTTCATAAAGCTGTTTGGAAGGATATTCAGACATAAAGCTGCAGCACTCTATAACAGCTATGCATGGCATATGTAGTAAGTTTGTTTCAGAGAGAACGTAATACCAACAGAAAAATATAATTCCCATGGGTAGGAGACTTTTAACGAGACAACGATCAAAATCTTAAACCGTCTAAATAGGCCACTAAAGAATAGCAAACAAACATTGCTTGAGGTCAAAAATGAACTCAGACTCTTCCATGAAAAGGACAAAACAGAGAAAGAAGCCAGGGCTGTCAAAAATGTAAAGACAAACCTTAAAGCCGTATATAGATTTACAAAAGAGTCTGCTTTAATACATGGCCACTGTTCGAGAAAGATGGTTCACTGACTTTAAACTCCAAGAAGTTCAGTGAAATACTGAATGTACAAAACAAATATGTTTGTTACACCCCCGTTGGGACGCTAGCTATGCCTGATGCGTTCTTCGCAACCACAGCTCTAAACAAAGAAATGGTAATTATTGATTACTTTAAAATAGTGGAAACTGATGTAATATCAGTCATTAATGAAATGAGTTTGAACTCAGCCACAGGCCCTGAGGAATTCTCAGCAATCCTCTTAAAGAAATGCAAAGGAGCTCTTGCAAGACCACTATAGATCCTCTTCCAGAGCCTCCTCACAACTGGAAGACTTCTGTCTGCAGTTGAATGATACGCGTCGGTCGTAAAACATCGAAGTCCTAATCGTGGCTTAGTTTCCACGTCGCACCTCTTCCGCCAGGACGCATCAATTAACTTTTGCTTCTCCATGTGGAAGACTGCACAGGTTAATTACGACAACGCAACCTTCGTATTTCACGCCGGAGAAACGTCCAAATGCCATTTTCGATGCAAAGCCGTCTGTAACGGTTTCTTTTCTGATCACCTCTTTTGTTCAACTAAGCTTTATCAACTCCACTCTCTTCAGACTAGTTTTTGACGATCTTCCCCCATTAATTCTTTCTTCAGTAGTTCCTGAATTCGGCTTTCCTCATCGATGAATGATGTATTTAGTTTCTAATAGCGAGGTTCCTGCCAATGATTTTTTTTTATTAAATTGGCTGTGAAGAACAACCAAAACTGTGGATGCCCTACACCATTCCTGCCTGTTGTGCAAACAAATACTCTATCGAGACACTTCTGCATCAAGTATATTCGAGTCTCTGTTGGCACCGTCACACAAATCGACATCCCACCCTTAAAGCAAATGGGCGACGTAGTAGGGTCATAGATGTTGACAGTTGGACCTCGAGGGTTATCCAGGCTCAGTTCGCATTGAAGGTGGTTTTGGTTCTGGACACTTCTCAATATTTCTCCGCTTGATAGCACTCATTGTGGTATTCCAGTCCTTCGGTGTTCTATTCAAGTTGGTAAAAAGGTGAAGTCCTCTGACAGCTCGTGAGAGTGGAAGTTTTCTTCTCCTTCCCTTTGTTGTGACACATAAGCTCCTCTGTGCCGTGCTGTCTGCCCACCTCAACGTACCACGCAATGTCTCATATGTTTTTAAAGAACTCTTCCGTCTGCCCTGGCTTAGGGTCTGCACCATTCAAAACTGCTTGTACGTGATCTTCCTCCTGGCATTTTTCAATAGTTTCCTTTCTGGAGAGGATATCAGTCTTGTCTCAATGACATTTTTATCGTATTTTTGCAAGCGATTGCCCAAAGTGTTCTTTCTATATGGGAAAAGTATCCTTTTTGTGTAGGGAATACTTTTCTGCTAGTTTTGTTGTTCTCATTGTTTGACAGTTAAGGTCCACATAATCTCATTGTCAAAGTGGTAAAAACTAGAAGAATGCTAAGGGTATCATCTGAGACAGAAATATCGGAGTGAATCTTCGTGAACTGTTTTCGCAAAGTCTCTAGCCACACCAACTTCCAGTTTTATCTCCAACCGTTTTCACACTGTCTCTATTTCTGGATCCAAACGAATCAGTGCAAAAGAATGCAGATGATATTGCACAGATTTTACTCCTCTTAAAACTAACTGATGCGCAAGTCATAATTTTGGGCCCAACTGACTCTTTTAATCTTTTACTCTTTTACTTGTTTCAGTCATTTGACTGTGGCCATGCTGGAGCACCGCCTTTAGTCGAGCAAATCGACCCCGGGACTTATTCTTTGTAAGCCTAGTACTTATTCTATTCTATCGGCCCCTTTTGCCGAACCGCTAAGTGACGGGGACATAAGCACACCAGCATCGGTTGTCAAGCAATGCTAGGGGGACAAACACACACACACACACACACACACACACACACATATATATATATATATACGACGGGCTTCTTTCAGTTTCCGTCTACCAAATCCACTCACAAGACTTTGGTCGGCCCGAGGCTATAGTAGAAGACACTTGCCCAAGATGCCACGCAGTGGGACTGAACCCGGAACCATATGTGGTTGGTAAGCATTTTTTTTTTTTTTGTGATTACAAATAAGACAGCAGATCTTTTGTTGAGGTGGTCAGGTTTGTCTCATGTCTTCGAGTTCTAATTTCGAATCCTTCCATGACTTACTAGGGTGGTAGACTTGATGCGTCATCCTGGTTCCTTGAGTGCTTTTAACGGAGACTACTCTTGCAAGCATTCGAGCCAGGATACTTTCCTACTTCCCACGAGTGTCAGAGACCTTGTTTAAAGTTTATTGGGCACTGCCTTCCATTCTGATTAAATTATTTTTATGTAAACTCCTCTTGTTTTGTATTCACCTCCATTGTCTTTGAGTTCTTGTGGCCTGCTAGAAACAACATCCAGTCCTTCCTCAAATCATTCCCCAATGTCTTTTTCTAACAATGTGTTGTCTCGGACTACATCGAATAAAGATGCACGAGTTACTGGATAGCTTAACGAATCAGTAGCATGGCCAGGACCGGAACGCTTGTGACTGTACGCCTGCTTAATTAGAGATCATCAACTCAACAAAAACAAGAACAACAACTATTGCTGCTGCTACCACCACCACCAATACCACCACCAATACCACCACCACCAATACCACCACCACCACCACCACCAATACCACCACCACCATCACCACCAATACCACCACCACCAC
>NC_069002.1:15625082-15625907 GCF_001194135.2 Octopus bimaculoides
AGTAGTAGTAGTAGTAGTAGTAGTAGTAGTAGCGGCGAGCTAGCAGAAGTCCGTCTTTAGATTCTGAGTTCAAATACCGCCGTGGTCGAATTTGCCTTTAATCGTTTCAGAGTCAATAAAATAAGAACCAGTTGTGTAGTGAGGTTCACTGTAAATGATTTAGCCCTTCCCAAGAAATTGTTATCCCCGTGCCAAAATTTGAAACCATTATTATTATGTTTTGTTTTTTCCTCTTTCTTCAAATTTTCTTCCATTTCTCGCCGAGTGTTTTCCGTACATCTAGGACAAAGAAGCTCATTGTATGCATTCCCAGTTTACACACGCAAATTCACAGGTAAAATATGTATTTTAAAAAAAATCAATAAATAAATGAAATTCATGAATGGATGTTTTCACAGCGATAATGTTCTCAGTACATGAGTCGTTCCAGTTAACACGATTTTTTGCACTTTCTGTAGGGATGGTAAGCCTGGTATCATTTTCAAATAGGTTTCAGTACCTTTTTTTTTTATCATTCCTAGAGATCCTACAATCACTGGTACGGTAGTTGCCTTGAGGTGCTACATTTCTTCAATTTCTATTAGCAAGTCTTTATATTTACTTATTATTATTATTATTATTTTATGTTTGACTTTTGTTTTGCATTTGTACAAGTTGGATCCAAGTCTCACCCAGAGACCTCAAGAGACAACAAGTTAGAAGTTCATGTAGGTGTTATGCCTAGGGTACCATATATTTGGATTTGTACAATTTTGTTCAAGTGAATGTTTAAGAAACCATAAGAAAATTATGTGTTTGCTTTAAAATTTGAGATCATATAGACAG
>NC_069002.1:15627019-15628080 GCF_001194135.2 Octopus bimaculoides
CTAAGGCAGCAATTTTTGCACGGGTTTTCAAGCGCTTAGCTTTTTCTGCAGGTGTTTCTAGTTCGTCTAATTCTTGAATTTGTTGCAATTGGAATTCACTTAGATAGTCCTTTGCCTGTTTTGTTACTGAGTAAGATGCTTTCTTGCTTTCATGTTTTAAGACAAGTTTTAGCATCCAGTCCTCAGAGTTTTTCAGATAGGTGTCTAGGCCAACTGTGGCTACCTTCATTGATAATGCCAGCTGTAGAAGTCCTCGGCCTCCCTCTTTTCTTGGTAGATAAAGACGTTCTATATCTGCCTTATTATTATTATTATTATTATTATTATTATTATTATTGTTATTATTATTATTATTATTATTATTAGGTATCGATCTGGAGAAGTACATACTTTCGACTTCGTGTACCGTAAGACTATTTAGGCCTATCCAGTGGTTTGTTACTCTGGAGTCTGCAGAGCGTGCAATCACTTCTTGAGACAAATCCAAGCTGACGAAGAAACAGCCTCATCACTACAGTGGCTGAAGTGGCGTTAATTAACATTAATGATTACACACCCATGGGAAAGGGTGAAGGAGGAGAAGAATTCAATACGTGCATAGAAACATAGACTGACTGTTTAGACAGTTATATAGAGATACAGAAGCAAAAACTCAGAACAACTTAAAGATAAGACGTACGAAATAAGATTAATTTAAGAGATTCTGACAATAGACAGGTGGAGTGGTAAAAGTTAAGTAGGGTGTAGATATTCATCTTAATAATAATAATAATAATAATAATAGAGTCAAAATTAAAAGAAGAGTGCCATTGTTATTGTTATCTAGTGAACGATATTTCGACATCTTGTGTGTCTTCAACTGGTTTCTATATTAACCAAAATGAAGTAGATTGACAAAATTATTTTTTGAACCAGTTGAAGACACACAAGATGTCGAAATATCGTTCACTAGATAACAATAGCACTCTTCTTTTAATTTTGACTCTATATCTTCAGGAGGAGTTACCTCAATCCTTTCTATATTAATAATAATAATAATAATAATAATAATAATAATAATA
>NC_069002.1:15628137-15630034 GCF_001194135.2 Octopus bimaculoides
TCTATGTGATCTCAAATTTTAAAGCAAACACATAATTTTCTTATGGTTTCTTAAACATTCACTTGAACAAAACTGTACAAATCCAAATATATGGTACCCTAGGCATAACACCTACATGAACTTCTAACTTGTTGTCTCTTGAGGTCTCTGGGTGAGACTTGGATCCAACTTGTACAAATGCAAAACAAAAGTCAAACATAAAATAATAATAATAATAATAATAATAATAATAATAATAATAATAATAATAATAATAATAATAATAATAATGACAACAGCAACAATATATACTTTCTCCTCTGCTTAACAGACAGAAAATGTAATGAGGAAATCTTCTCTTGAAAATTTCCAAGATAGATTTTATGATCAACAGTTTGAGACGCAGCTGATGGTAATGCCATTATTGTTGGCAGATTAAAAGAGTTATTAGTGTAAGGATTTTTTCATCGGTTTTGAATGAAGGGATATCTCAAGAGCATATGATTAAGATAAATCTTCTAATTATTGATAAGCGACTTGGCGATGTCGTATATATATATATATGTTACGTTGTCTTGGAAATTTTATGACAAATCAATGTGATGACAGTAAAAAGATAAAAAAGAATTTACCGTCATATCAAACACTGATTAATATCACTGATTAACATTCGTTAACTCTTTGCCTATCCAATTTATTTTCATAAATTTTTCCTAAACGTCCATGCGTGTTTTTAGTCATTTAGCTCTTGTTTCGTATGTTCTGAGTAATATAAAGCTTTCTTTACGTAAGTACTCTGGTAGTCGAAAAATATTGGGAATGTCTGTCTTATATCATGCATGGAGGCCAGGGAAATATGCGTATCACATATGATACACAGGACAGGCAAACGGGTCAAACTGCATTTTAAAAAGATCCTTAATAAATGAAACAAGAAAACTGCAGCAAAGCTGCGTGATAGTGACGTCAGACGTGGCATGCAGACCATCTTATAACCTGTTTGACATTGCGTTTTTATTCTTCTCTTCCGTTTTGAGAATTCAGTGTACACATGCGCATTGCATATTTATTCTTCTTTTTTCCGGTTCCTACTCAAAACTGTTTACAGATCACAACCATCTCAAGAACTGCGCTAGTAAGGAGCACATCGCGCTCTGACGGTTTATGAAAAGACCAATTGTAACCAACTTCCGATGAGAAGAAGTTTGTAATCAAATATTTATGTTGTATGGTATTTAGTATACCTTTATTCGTCTTTATTACCCATATTCATGCCACTGGCCACCCTGACTTATTTCTCTTAGCGCGTTTTCATTTAAACTATGCAAATTACTCAAAGCAACAAATGTCTTCTATTCTTTTTGTATATGTTTAATTATATCGTCTGTTGAAGTCAAGATAAAGCAGTAGCGATGCTGATGACACCTTCTAATGTAGACCATATCTGTCCTCTTGTGTCAAGACACGAGAATTTTTTTTTTTTCCTAAATGGTATGTCCAGTTATTTCTTGATACTTGAGATTATCTCCCCTTCCTATTTGTAGTTCGTCCCAGCTGCCACCAGGCGATTGCTTTGCCTTCTTTGGAAGCGGGAGACAATATCAGGAAATCAAAAAATTCGTATTTAATATACTTTTATATGTCTTTGTGTCTCTACGTATTACCTTTTGCCTTTTTATTTGTTTTAGTCATTAGACTGTGGCCATGTTGGGGCAACGCCTTCAAGAATTTTTAGTCGAATGAATCCACCCCAGTCCTTTTTTTTTTTGTAAGCTTAGTACTTATTCTATCGGGTTCTTTTGCCGAACCGTTGGAATACGGGGACGTAAACACACCAACACCAGTTGTCAAGCAGTAGTGGGGGACAAACAAACACACACACACACACACACACACACACACACACTTGTATATATAT
>NC_069002.1:15631505-15635541 GCF_001194135.2 Octopus bimaculoides
ATATATATATATATATATATATATATATATATATACATATATATATATGTGTGTGTATGTATGTATGTATGTGTATATGTTTGTGTGTCTGTGTTTGTCCCTCCAACATCGCTTGACACCGATGCTGGTGTGTTTTCGTCCCCGTAACTTAGCAGTTCAGCAAAAGAGACCGATAGTATAAGTACTAGGTATACAAAGAATAAGTCCTGGGGTCGATTCACTCGACTAAAGGCGGTGCTCCAGCATGGCCACAGTCAAATGACTGAAACAGGTAAAAGAGTAAATGAGTAACGGTTTTCTTGACCAAGGTTGACCTTTGGCGAAATATCAAGATCTGCAGCAGCACCACCACTACCACCACTACTGCAGCCATCAGTATCAACAGCATCATCATCAACAACAACAACAACAACACCTACTACTACTACTACTACTACTACTACTACTACTACTACTACTACTACTGCTGCTGCTGCTACTTCAACCACGCCAACAACGCGGCTGCCAAATTATCAATAACCAATACTATATTCACCATTATTAAACACATATCAACACTCATCGATCGAGATGAAGTCGTTACACTTCTTAAACCCAATAAATCCCAGTGAAATGACATCATACAAATCTGTTTTCCTCACAGACCCCACAAAATTTTAATCCTTCATATCACTTCGCTCCCAAAAGGTAACACTGATTCTAACCCCTATAGTGAAACAGTACATTAGTCACGGGCCTAACCAAATAAAGGATGATTTCAGCAACAAAATCTTCATGCACAATACCATTGTTAATTACCATCAACTTCAGCGAAACTTTATTCTTTGCAATCCACTCATACACAAATATTCAAAATCACCTTTTAAAAATGCCATAAAACCCTGACCAATTAATTACCTGTCCGTAGTTAATTATCTATCACCAATTAAGTATCAATAAACTGCACATCACCTGTCGCCAAGCTTATGTAGTGTTCAAGAACAACACTTCCAGAACAATTTCGTAAATACGGTACAACAAGGATCCGTCCTCTTAACCCCTCTTTTCAACTTATATCTATATACGAACTTCTCGCAGTTCTCCAGATACTACTGCACAACTAGTCCGCCTCTATATAAATCACATTGACATTGAGCTCCACAACAGGAGATTGAAAGTAACACTTAACATATTCTCTATCTTCTTTCTAACCAACATCAAAGAACATCAAATATGACCAACCATCACTTTCTGAAAAGAAAACATTTTGTATACACACACAAGACAAAGATACTAAGAATTGCATGCAGCCCCTCACAACATTCACATCTCCCATAGAAGACACAGTAAAGAAAATATAACTACACAAACATATTCAAAATAACCACAGATATCACATTTGACCACCAACAAAAAAAGTTAGGGGAGCATGGTGTATAAACAATTAGAGCAATTATTGAGTGTGTCTCTCTTACCTGAGGTCTCAATCTGTCCATAACAAATTATCATAAATTATAAAATATAGACAGCAGCACACTTTGCATCAAAGCAGGTTGTACACAGAAGGTACCCACAAGGCCACTAATACAACGAAGCAAGAATATTAAAAAGGAAAGACTTCTCGGATGATTGGGCGGGGTGCTCAGTTTGTTGCCGCTACAAGCTTCGACCCCAGTCGTCCCTGTCACTACATGAAAAACTACTTTCAAAATGCGCAGACGCGTTTACAACTCTCCAGAACATTGTTACAGCAGCAGCGTAAAAACAGTCTCCAACTCCCCAGCCAAGACAAACATGCGAAAAAGATTCCCGGAGGAATACCTGCAACATTGATATCTTCACTGACCACAAACACTTTAGCGGGATCAATCTTAGTAATAGATGTAGAGAAACAATAACTGGTGGTCACTCACTGAAACCGTCTTGTCTATCTCTCCTCATGGCCACCATCAGAGTCTACAGGAGTACAGCAATAAGCCGGGCAGTGGAAAAAGTACCGGAGACAGTCACACTGCACCTATAGTAATTCATCTTGGTGTGCTGGATTGTACAGTGCGGCAATCACTTAAGCGGAGACATGATATATCCTGGTAGGTAGATCTTATTTCTTTATTGCCCACAAGGGGCTAAACATAGAGGGGACAAACAAGGACAGGCAAAGGGGTTAAGTCGATTACATCGACCCCAGTGCGTAACTGGTACTTATTTAGTCGACCCCGAATGGATGAAAGGCAAAGTCGACTTTGGCGGAATTTGAACTCAGAACGTAACGGCAGACGAAATACCGGCAAGCATTTCGTCCGGCGTGCTACCGGTTCTGCCAGCTCGCCGCCTTCCCTGGTAGGTAGATCTGTAATAGGATACCCCTCGTCGTTTAACTGTTCTTGTGTTAGGACTGCTCAGTCATGTTGACACAAGGGTTGGTGGGGGTACCTCCAAAAGTAATTTCTCTACCACTGTGACCACTATCTCTTTAGCCTTCCCACTTTACTCTCAAAACGAATGTCACTATCGCTACGAGATTCACCACCACTTGGTCACCAACAATTACTAAACCACCACACCACCGAAACCACTACCAGAATTCCCATTGTGATCAACATTCAATGGTTAAAACCAAAATTACATCGTCACCACCATACACCGTTTTTTTATATGCGATGAAACACAGTACACAGGGCCCAGCGTTCCTTGTACATAGAAAAATGGTGGGGTGTTCACGACTGGAATGTCTTTCATCATACACAATCAAAGCAGACCCGGGGCTAAACGACAACAACGATCATCACGAGCCAATGAAGCATTCACATGTGGCCGTGTGGTAAGAGGCTTGCTTCCCAACCACATGTTTCTAGATTCAGTTCCACTGCGTAGCACCTTGGGCACGTGTCTTCTACTATAGCCTCAGATTGACCAAAGCCTCGTGAGTAGATTCAATAGACGGAAACTGAAAGAAGCCTATCGAGCTTTTATATCTTCGAAACGTCTAGTTAGAATAGAGGCAGCTGACGAAGGATTAATTCCAGGTGGCTATCAGTTTTCCTATGTGTTCGTTCCGTTGTCTGTAGTTCATTGTTCTAACGTCCTGTACCCTGATATGCATCTATATACACATGTAGATGTATGTACATATATGTGTGTATACATGCATATATGTTCTTTGTATTATTATATATATATATATATATATATATATATATATATATATTTATGCGTGTGTCTTTGTATCTGTATTTGACCCCACCATCATCGCTTGGTGTGTTTACGTCCCCGTAAGGTAGCAGTTCGGCAAAACAGAACCGACTGAATAAGTACTAGGCTTACAAAGAATAAGTCCTGGGGTCGATTTCTTTGATTAAGACCCTTCAAGGCGGTGCTCCAGCATGGCCACAGTCAAATGACTGAATCAAATAAAAGGATAAAATAATAGTCATTTGACCTACTAGAGATAGCAGCCAAATCACAGAAATTAACAACATAAAGAGAAAGGCACAATAGGGATTAGGCAGTGAAGTCGGGATGGTCACGGCTGCAATGTTCTTAATCATAAGACTGGTGGATTTAGGGTTAAGCTGGGGCTGAACGATAAGAATTGCCCCGTCCCCCAACCCGCAGCAGTGTGGCCACGTGTTCACGGTGTTGGCTTTCGGTCAATATGGCAATTCGTGATAACAGATGGTCTGAGACGTGCGATGGAGTCAGTTTGGAATTCCTACAACGCCATTTTTTCAGCATCAGAACCCTTCCACACCCGTCGTCTCCACCCCGACCCCCTTGACTAACGCCAACATCCCCTGCTATCTCCGAGAGAATTTGCTAGTTATATATATTTCAATAGCAGAGTCTCTACTACTACTACTACTACTACTACTACTACTACTACTACTACTACTACTACTACTACTGCTGCTGCTGCTGCTGCTGCTACTACTACGATAGAGATCGTCGTTCTGAGAAATCGGAGAGAAAGTCACATTTGTGTGTATGCATGTAAGGTATGTATGTGTACACACACACACACACACACGCATACATAAGCATTTAAAATACTTTTATA
>NC_069002.1:15636625-15640437 GCF_001194135.2 Octopus bimaculoides
GCATTCATAAACGCTAATTACACGCTCAGTCATGCTCTAATGACGTTTAGATTGATTGAGGCATTTTCTTCTTTCTCTCTCTCCCTCCCCTCCCCCCTCTCCTCCTCCGCCGCCTCCCCTCTTTCCTCATTCTCCTCTTCCTCCGTCTCGTCTTCCAGCTTATCCTTCACTCTGCCTATCCCCCTTTCCTTCCTCACTCTCTTTTCCTTTTTCTTTCACTACTCTGTATCTCTCTATCTCCATCTCTCTCTCTCTCTCTCTCTCTCATTCTCTTCTTGTCTCACTCTCACTCTCTTTCCTTCTCTCTTTCTTTCTCTTCTTGTTTCACTTTCACTCTCTTTCTCTCTCTCTGTCTCTGTCTCTCTCTCTCTCTCTCTCTCTCATTCTCTTCTTGTCTCAATCTCACTCTCTTTCCTTCTCTCTCTTTCTCTCATTCTCTTCTTGTCTCACTCTCTTTCCTTCTCTCTCTCTCTCATTTTCTTCTTGTCTCACGCTCACTCTCTTTCCTTCTCTGTCTCCCCCCCCCTCTCTCCATTCTTTGAAAAAATATTCTAGAACTGGCAGGTGTCGTTTCACTTGCTGATAAATAGCAGACAACAACAGCAACAACAACAACAACAACAAGCACAGGTATTTGTACTTTTAGGATAACTATGTGGCTTCTGGGCGTTCGATCGACTTGTTAGAAAAAGCAGCCAAGACCTTGTTGCTGATGCATTTGACGCTGTTGTAATTTAATGAAGAAATGATGGGAGGTGGAGGTCACGGGATGGAACGCGGTGCGATCGGATTTGCTTAATAAAGGCCGCCCTAGGATTAAACAACAAATCGTCACAACCAATTCTACTACTACTACTACTACTACTACTACTACTACTACTACTACTACTACTACTAACATACTACTACTACTACTACTACTATAGCAAACGATCATGGCAACATCGGTAACAACACAGTTACTAACACCACTACTCTCACCACCACCCTCACTACCACCACCACCACCACAACCACCACCACCATCATCATCATCATCACAACCATTATCATCATCACCACCACCACCACCACCACCACCACCATCACCGCCACCACCACCACCATCATCATCATCACCACCACCACCAGCATGATCATGATCATGATGATGATGATGATGATCATGATCATCATCATCATGGATGAGGTGAACAACGTTAGGGGCAAACGAGAGAACCCGTATGCAATCCCTCGATCTGCTAGAAATAGCTACCAAATGTCCTTCAAATTGCATTTCTACCGAAAAAAAAAATCATTGCTTAATGTAGTTAGTTCTAAATTGATTAAGGGGACGGTCATGACTACAATGCCTTTGATCATAGGCGTGGTTGGTCAGCGTTGACCTTGGGCTAAACAACAATATAACAAAAAAAAATCATCGTTAACAGGAACAGCAACAACAACGACAAAGTGTGTAACAGGTGGAGGTTGAATTTAAGCAAACATGGAAGTAAAAATGGAGCCGGTTGACAGCTAAGCTATGGGGCATTACGGCCTTATAGCACTGACCGGAACTAGAAGTACTCCAGCTGTTTGACCCCCTCATTGCCACCGACACTGAGCAAACAAGACAAGGAAACGTTTATAAAGCTTAAGGAAATAGCTACCAAATCTCCCTCAAATTCGCCCTATTTACTGTCAGTCTGGACAGCAGTCTCTCTCTCTCTCTCTCTCTCTCTCTCTCTCTCTTTCTCTCCCCTCTCCTCTCTCTCACACACACTCACACACATACCTATTATTTTACCGATTTAATGTCTATTAAGGGGTGTCCCCTTTCACTAATTCATTGATAGCTCCCTGCTGAATTAGCGAAAACAGACTTTGTTTACTAAAACATCAAAATCTCTAGAATAATAATAATTCTTTCTAAGGCGGCGAGCTGGCAGAATCGTTAGCACGCCGGACGGAATGCTTAGCGGTATTTCGTCTGTCTTCATGTTCTGAGTTCAAATTCCGCTGAGGTCGACTTTGCCTTTTATCCTTTCGGGGTCTTTAAACTAAGTACCAGTTGCGTACTGGGGTCGAACTATTCGACTACCCCGCCCCCCCCCCTCTCCAAACATTTCGGGCCTTGTGCCTAGAGCAGAAAAGAATAATAGTTCTTTCTATCCTGCTTTACAAAACCTGAAATTTGAGGGCAGGGGTAAGTCGATTACATCGACCCAGTACTCAACTGGTACTTATTTTATCGACCACGAAAGGATGGAAGGCAAAGTTGACCTCGGCATTATATTTGTGTACGTGTATGTGTGTGTATTGAAGGCTCGTGGCCTTGTAGTTACGTGCGTTGCACTCGCAATCGTGGTTTCGATTCTCAGACCATGCGGCGCGTTGCGCCATCCCACTCAGCTCTAAATGGGTATCCTCTTTGTGGTGGTCACCTTCTGATCAGGAGGAACGTTGGTCTGCTCACCTGGCCAGCGGGATGGCATCTTTCAACTGCTAAAATGCATTGTGACCAGCGATGTATAACAATGTCCGCTAGTCTGATCAGAATCAATTTAGGTACCAGACAACAATAGTACTGCATGATTTCAGACAGCGTGATTTCATTTTTATCTCCCAACATTGATTCGAGCAAGAATCGAAACCGTTAACTTCATTTCGCTGTTGTCATGTTTATTTTCCTACATTCTATTGGATTATCCGGAAAGTTCGTGCCGATTTTTGAAGGAAAGAAAAAGGTCAATAAATACTTGCCATTACATTTTTAATCAACCAAATATGAACCATTTTGTTGCACAATGCGTCTCCATTTTCCCTTTAACTTGAAAATACCCTCTTCCCAGAATTGAGGTGGCTTCATGGCAAATAAGTCGAAAGGTAAGCTTCAATAAATCGGCATGAACTTTCCGGACAACCCAGTATATATAACTAAGGAACCTGGAATAAGAAGATGGGTTATGATGTTGGTCCTATAATGTTAGAATAATCTGTGTTCAAATGTCAAGGCTGTCTACATTATCTTGCTTTAAAATGTCACATTTACAACCCTTTATGTGGTTGAGATAAGTACCAGTTGAATACTGGGGCCGATGTAATCGACTTAACTACTCCCGGGTATCAGTATAAAAACTGCATCTATCTGCCGAGCCATGTCGAGCCAGTGGGGGCAGAATAGGCTCATCAAACCAGTATGATCTGAAGCTCAAATTCATAGCTTCCACTTCAGGCCGTGGCTGGATGGGGAGAACGTGCTGAAGCCTTTGTCTTGCAGTGGACTCCAATCCAATGTGGTTGAGAAAGTAGGATATTAGGGCTGGGGGTGAAATGGTAAAAAGACATTAGAACGTTGGCAGGGAATGGTTTGTGGTATTTGCTTGACTCTAAGTGCATGAAGATCAAATCCGGCCGATGTCAATTTTGACTTTCATCCGTTCAGGGACGATGAGTAAAAAGTGTCAATCCAATCTGGTGGATTGACAGGATTAGTGGTGCATCATGTTTCCGTTTTTATTTTTACTTTTGTTTACTCTTTTCTTTTTTTCTCTTTTACTTGTTTCAGTCGTTTGACTGCGGCCATGCTGGAGCACCGCCTTTAGTCGAGCAAATCGACCCCAGGACTTTATTCTTTTTGGAAGCCTAGTACTTATTCTATCGGTCTCTTTTGCCGAACTGCTAAGTTACGGTGACATAAACACACCACCATCGGTTTTCAAGCGATGTTGGGGGGACAAACACAGACACACAAACATATACACATACATACATACACATATATATACATATATACGACAGGCTTCTTTCAGTTTCCGTCTACCAAATCCACT
>NC_069002.1:15640566-15644293 GCF_001194135.2 Octopus bimaculoides
GGAACCATGTGGTTCGTAAGCAAGCTACTTACCACACAGCCACTCCTGCGCCTATATATTGAAAAGAAAACCCATGTCCAACAAAATCGCGGCTACCACATTTCTCCAGGCTACACCAACCTCCATTCTTTTTCTGTACCGACTCTTTCGCTTCCTGATTTCATTTTCATAAATAATTCTTTTCTGTCTTAGAGACAGTCGCTTCCCGCGATGTCATTAATCGATTAGCTTTCCCCTAATCTCCAACCCTCACATACAGATAAACATCTAGGCTTAAACTTGACGCTGCCCCAGTTGTAACTAGGACAGTATCCACCCAGTTCCCACCCACTCATTCGTGATGCGTTGTTTTCGCATTTTAATTTTTAGTACCCTAAAACATCTTCAAACTACAATCTACTGACATTGAAGATGTAAGATAAGCGTAAAAAAAGGAAGGGATGGTCACGGAAGGAACGCTTTTCATCATAGATCAGCAAATCAGGTCTGGATTGGGTTAAATAAAGCGACAACACACTAGCGAAGCCGGAGCGGTAGGGGAGGGGTGATACTTTTAAAGGGGCGGTACTTTTTATCCTGTTGTAGGCTATAAGCCAGAATAGATTATATTGAATTAGTACGGTATGCGATAATTCCCGATATTATATATATATATAAAATAAAAAAATACTGGAAATTCACGACTTTTGTGTCTGCTGTAGGCAATATGCGTTTTTTGTGGTGTCCGGGGGCAGAAAACGGAAGGGCCGCCCTGGGCGGCACACACTCTAGCTACGCTAGTGCGACAGCAGCCACTGAATTATAATATAGCAGAGAGGCGGGAAAGGTATTATATTTACAACAGACTCCATTAGAAGGAGGCGGAGTTATAAAAACACAGGAAGCGGAAGAGTTTCTACACAACCATTTAAAGGTGGGTGTGTCAAAAAATGTTGTCGGAATTAAACTTTCGAAGATGAGCCACGAGGGAAAAAGGTTAATTGTTTTCCTCAAATGTCATTAAGTCTCCGACAAGGGAAGGTTCTACTTAGTTGCTCGACCTGCTAGAAATAGTAGTTAATTTTTTTTCTCAAATCACACTTAGTCTTCAATGAGGAAATGTTCTGTTTAGTTGCTTGATCTGCTAGAAATAGCAGTTAACTCTTTCTCAAATCACACTTTTTCGACAAATGGGGGAAGGTTCCCCTCAGTTGCTTGACCTGCTAGAAATAACAGGTAACTCTTTCTCAAATCACACTAATTCTTCAAATGAGGGAAGGTTCCCCTCATTTGCTCGACCTGCTAGAAATAACAGTTAATTCTTTCTGAAATCACACTAATTCTTCAAATGGGGGAAGGTTCCCCTCAGTTGCTTGACCTTCTAGGAATAGCAGTTAATTCTTTCTCAAATCACACTAATTCTTCAAATGGGGGAAGATTCCCCTCAGTTGCTCGACCTGCTAGAAATAACAGTTAATTCTTCCTCGAATCACACTGTGTCTTCTAAAGGGAAGGAACCATTGAATAAATGTAATTCCTGATATCGTTGGAAATACGGTTACGGCTTTGATCAAGTGTGTGTGTACTCGGTCAGAGTAGACCTGGGGCTAAACAGCATAAATCACTGAAAATGTTGGATAGTGAGTGAGATAGACAGACAGATGGACAGACAGAGTGAGGAGAGAGAGAAAGGGATGAGGAGGAAGAGGAGGAAGAGAGAATATCTAGGAAGTAGCTTGCATAACATGAAATATTTATATATGAAGAGAGTATCTATAAAATATTCGTTATTGGCAGATGTGAGTAAATAATTTCCTTACAGAAACGTGAGAAAAACGGAGTAAATTTCTAGAATATTATCAATTAACATAAGAGTTAGGAGAGAGGGCGTGTCTGTATTAAGAAATTTGTGAGTTAGGGGAGGAATCTTTAAAACATAATGTAAGAGGTTTGATTCGGAAATGGGTGAGGGAAATGGTAAATAATGCCAAAATAATCAAAAGAGAGAATGTATAACATTGTGTAAATATTATAGGAGTTAGAGGAGGAAGTACCAGTGAAACACTGGTGTCGATATAATCGACTCAGGCGTTGTGCCTTTAGTAGAAAGGACTATTATTGTTATTTTTTGGTGGGGGCGAGATTTTTTTTTTTTTTACGGCAAATTTTCCCACGGCAAAAATATTGACAATGGAATTTCCTAAAACCATTTACGATAATTATTAGAAAAGAGAACGTCTCTTTCACATCGTTTGGATGATATATAACAATGTTTATAAGAGTTAGAAACAGTCGGGAGAGGATAGGATCGCTTGAGTTTTAGCAACAGTTAATGGAGTGTCTGGTAGCAGTTTGAACTGAACCGATCATTATGGAACTGTGTTGACAATAGAGGGCAGTTAGTGATAACATTAAAACATCAAAAATCTAATTAGAAACATTTGTGTAGTGAAGAAAGAACAAAATTATTTCGGAAGTACGAGTGACAACTATGGATATGTTTAGATCTTATTAGACCTCTTCAGCGAAATATAAACTTCACCACAATCATTGAAGCTGTGTTGGGTGAATCACTAAATGTAAAAGAATGTATATATAGAAGTGGAGTATACCAGAGTTATCTAGAGAATAAATCTATATTTTTGGAAGTCAGAATTTATACTAAACAGATTGAGTGAAATATCAAAAAGCTAAAGAAAAAATAGTTGTAATTAAACTTAATAGTTAGGGACAAGTGTTTCTAATAAATTGAATCATACTTAATACTTGTTTATAATTCTTTGAATTAAATTTAACAGCGACGGGATGGTGGGGTTTCTTTCTAAATGGATTTGTCTACGAAGAAGGAAGGGCATCCACGAATATTTTCGGTGTCTCCGAAAATAAGAGAAGGGCGGAGTGAAATTCACTAGAGAGCAGAGGGTTGGTTCGAGTGGTTACAAAAGAGTGTGTACTTCGCTAAAGACATCCAGGGTCCCGGATGGATGGCAGTGGTGGTGGTGGGGCGGTGCTAAACCAAATGGAAGATTAGTGTTTATTACAGTTTTAATTAAGTATAATGGTTAGGGCTAGGATATTGACACCAGATGGGAGATATTTAACAGATGAGAGTGGGAGCAGGGGTAGGGAGGTCGGCTGTGTTAATAAATATTTTAAACGACCAAATATTATTTCTGTCGTGGGTTGTGTTATGGCTGACAGAATCGTTAGCGCGTCGGACAAAATGTTCAGCAGTATTTCTTTACGCTCTGAATTCAAATTCCGCCATGGTCGACTTTGTTTTTTTATCTTTTCAGAGTCGATAAAAAAGTACCAGTAGAACACTGGGGTCTGTCTAATCGCCTTCCTCTTACTTCTAAATTGCTGGTCTTGTGTCAAAATTTCAAACCAACATTTATACCACGAGAAAGAGGACAAATGTAATGTTTTGGACACTCCTTCTCCTCCTCATTCTTCTTCCGAGAGAGTGTGAGAGATAAAGCTCTTCTCACTCGACCACAAAACTGCAAACGCCTAACAACATCGTTCGTTCCCCACCTCCGCCCTGATTCAACTGTTTTACTCTTTAGTAATAAATATGTCTGCACAGTTCATATATCCAAATGTAGTTAGGCTCCTTGCTGTGAAATTAGATCCAGCTTTTCTGAATTTATTTCGCCAGACTGGAATGAGAATCAAACCGATTAGTTTCGTTGTCTTTACGGTTCATCAGGATTCGCCTTACCACGCCTCCTCCTCCTCCTCCTCC
>NC_069002.1:15644712-15647273 GCF_001194135.2 Octopus bimaculoides
ATGATGAATCCCTCTGAAGCACTAAAGAAATTGCTTCTATCCAAATCCTCCTAACCACCTTCTTTTCCTTTTTATACAGGGTGGGTGGAAAGCAACTAGGCATTAGAAATTGCTTACAGGATTTTTAGTGTCACTGAAGTCATGACAAAAACATTTTTTAAACAGGCAACACTAATGTGGATATTTTTAATTTTCTTATTGCCTTATTTCCTAATTCTTATTTTCCAGACGGTCGGTCGCTTGACTGTGCAGGAGCGAGCTAAGATGGCAGCACGCTATGAAGTGTGGAAGTCCATTGTTCTGGTTCAGAGATGGTGGCGTGCTTGGGAAGATAAGCATGCAACATTACGTCTGGAGACAATAAAACGTTGTCATGCAAAGCTGATGACCACAGGCTCTGTGGACGATACAAGTAGAAATAGCCGTCCAACCACATCCTGATCAGTGGAGAACGTGGCAACAGGGCAGGAAATGTTTAATCGCAGCCCGCAAAAATCAACACGTCAAGCAGCTCACGAAAGTGGACCAATATGACACACAATACGTAGGGTGTTGCATAACGAATTGAATTTTCATCCGTGGAAACCCCATTACTTGCAGGAGCTAAAACTTGAAGACTGTAACCGCAGAAGTCCAGAAATCTAGAAATCCAGAACTCCAAGAAGTCCAGATCTTACTCCATGTCATTTTTTTTTACCTGTGGGGGTTACACAAAAGAGATGTACAAAACGTCGCACACTGGAGGACTTGGAGATACGGGTTCAGGAGGTTCTCAATGATATCCCAGACGACGTCATTCAGAAGGTTGTTCATTTTATCCCTGGACATTTGAGGAAACTGGTTGACGCCACCGGTGCTTAGGTTGAAATATGAAGATTTATTTTCAATTTCCCATGTAATAAAGAACATATATCATTTGTTCCAATAATTTTGTAAAAGGAATCTGGATTTTATCACCAAATCTTTAATGCCTATTTACTTTTCACCCACCCTGTACATATATATATATATATATATATATATATGTGTGTGTGTGTGTGTGTGTGTGTGTGTGTGTGTGTGTACATATGTGTGTGTATATATATATATATATATATATATACAAACACACACACACACATATGTATTCAAACGCACACACACATATATAGAGGCAATTATGCGGATGAAGAAACTACATATATTTAATATAACAGCTTGGGTATGAAATACAAAATATGTATGTATGTATACATGCAAAACGAGAGGAAACAAAGAGCGGAGACTTTCAGACGATGAATATTTGATTATAAACATATAGACATCTATATTAAACTAGTGGGACCCGTTAATATTTCACGGAATTAATGGTAAACCTATCGGGTTATTTCTGAAAACTTTATCCCAAAAACCTGAAAGCGTAGTCTGTGTTGTGTCTGTATGGAAAGACAGTCACTCATCTGCTATTCATTGAAAAGTGAAAGAAATTGGAATACGATGATTACTTAATGCACTTTGTATATACACCTTATATACTTTATGCACAATTTTATAGACTTAATACACAGCAGTCATAAAATAAATATTCACTCTTATTTTTCCATTTTTCCCATGAACAAAAAAAGAAAATATCCCGTACATATGATACAACCTTTAGTGAGATTTGAAACTGCATATATCTGCTACGTAAATAAGCGCGAATATTTCACGGAATTGCATTTATGCGCATGCATTAAGTGAGAGGTGATATAAAGAAAAAAAATTTAGTTCAATTTTGAAAAATACTCTTTTCACTATCCAACCACCACCACCATTTCCACTATTGGGACTACTGAATGACATAGAGAAGAGAGAACATCTAAACAAAGCTAAACGATTCAGTACAAAAGTTAGAGGAGGGAATATTTCCTCGAGAAATTAGAAATGTCTTTGTATCGTTTTGCTGTTGAGAGAAAATGGATTGCCATGTCTTCATTGGATGGTACTTTCTCTGTCTTTGGAGGCGGTGTAGGTTTGATGCATCGTGTCGAAGTTGCTTGTGGATGATATCTGTATTCAAAAGGCAAACGAAGAACGAAGAACGAAGAACGAAGAACGAAGAGTGTTATCGTCTAGGTATGAGTGAGTGTTGTCAGAGGTGGTAGCCAACAAGTCTTTGCTAGAAAGTGCAGTAAGCAGGTCGCTAGTGTAGAGAAAAAATAGTAAAGGTCATAATCGAATATTTGAGGTTCATCAGATTTAATGATGTCCGGAAGATGCACTGCGATCTGATAGTAAACTTCCAGCCCGAGGAATGAAAGATAGTTGCAGTTCATATTCGTACAATTGAAGAGATTCTTAAGCGACACGGTCAAAGAAAAAAGTGCAACGAGATTGCTTTCATTGAATGACTGACTTCTCAAGGGTATGAATCAATAGGGAATGATATAAAAGAGCCTGTGACCGGAAGCTCTGACCCTGCAAAACCTGTCCTAGGAATAAGTGAAAAGAGAAAAAGTGATGCTAATGTTGTTGGGAAAGGTGAGTGTCTTCACCAAATTTTGAGATGTTGGAAATGAGACCGATATATATATATATATATA
>NC_069002.1:15647717-15649383 GCF_001194135.2 Octopus bimaculoides
AAGTATAAGGAATCGGTTTTGTGGTTCTGTAACCAATGTTCTCTTTTTTGAATCGTTGCCCGATTCGCTAGTTTTGTGTGTCTGAGGTTTATTATTTATTTTGTTTTCGAGAGTCGTCGTCAGGAAATGAACGGTGAACATTCGTGGAGCCAGGTATTGAGATTAGGATGATTGACATGTTTGGAATGGAATTGCATTGAGCCATATCTCTCTCTCTCTCTCTCTCTCTCTCTCTCTCTCTCTCTCTCTTTCTCTTTCTTTCAAACATACATATACACTCGAACACACGTGTTCACTCCCTCAAACATAGTATACACAGCCCTCTAACGCTCTTAAACACGCGCGCACGCACCGATTAAGCACAAATCTTGGTTACAATTCTATTGCAATAAATATTTGAGAACGGTTTTTGCTTGAATCAACGCGACTTGGCTGACAAATCGTGAGTAGCTAAGACGGAGGGTGTCAATTAACTCTTGATGGCTGAACCAATGAAGCAGTTTCTAAATGGTAAGGTGATCTGCTGAAGATACCAGTGAAATCCCCCTCAAATCACACATTTGCGTCATTGAAATGCTACCATTTCTGAAGCTTTAAGGGCATGGAAAGTGCCTTATAGACGGAAGCAGTTGTGATTCCTTAGTCCTTCATGGCTGGGTCATCACTTGAGGTGCCAAATGGGGTTCAATTCATTGAAGTCTTCATTGATCACAAATAGATGACCAAAATGAATATAGGTTTTATTCTTTCTTTCTTTTTTATTAATTGATTGGAATGTTCAAAGTTCACCGTGCTTCTGTCGGACGAATCACGTACATCCATTCATACATACATACATACATACATCCATACATCCATACATGCATACATCCATACGTCCATACATACATACATACATACATACATACTTACATACATACATCCATTCATACATACATACATACATACATACATCCATTCATACATACATCCATTCATACATACATATATACATACATACATGCATGCATGCATGCATGCATACATACATACATACATACATACATACATACATACATACATCCATTCATACTTACATACATACATACATACATACATACACACATACATACATACATACATACATACATACACACACACATACATACATACATACATACATACACACACACACACATACATACATACATACATACATACTTACATACATACACACATACATACATACATACATACACACATACATACATACATACATACATACATACATACATACATACATACATACATAACCCCATACTAGAATACTACCTTGATTGATTTTACTCGATCATATCGATCCGTTCTTTTTTTTTTTTCATTTAATCTGTCCGATATATATATAATCAATTCCCTCTATTTTGTATACTGTTTTTACTTTGGCTTATGAATCATATCCGATCGTGTGTGCATATGTGTGCGTGTGTGTGAGTGTGTGTGTGTGTGTGTGTGCGTGCGTGTAGGTGTGCGTGTGTGTGCCCGTGTGTGTGTGTGTGTGCGTATGTGTCTGTTTGCGCGTGTGCACGTATGTGTGCGTGTGTGTGTGCGTATGTATGCATGTGTGTGTGCGTGTGTGTGCGTGCGTGTGTGTGCGTGTGCTTGTATGTGCGTATGCGCGTGTATATGT
>NC_069002.1:15652430-15653060 GCF_001194135.2 Octopus bimaculoides
TGTGTGTGTGTGTGTGTGTGTGTGTGTGTATGGATCTTTTCCTTTTGATCAGCAGGTCGATAAATTAATTTTCTTTAACTAAACACTTTGAAACTTCGTATACTGGTAGAATGTGTCATCTTTTACTATTAGCGTTATTGAGAAAAGTTTCTATTTACGAAGTTATTTCGTGTTAAAGTTGTCGTATTTGGGTAATTTCAATCAATCAACGACGTTTATTGAGCTGAATAAAGTTACTGCTGTTGTTTGTCAACAACAACTTCTGGTGGTGTATAATTCGTTTGTCACTGTTATTTATGACATCGTTCGTGCGTTCGTACTGGTTTTAGCTCTAGGGTTTTGGGGTTAGGGTTTCAGGGTTAGACACAAGCATATGCACACACATACATATACATCTATATTCTTTCAGTTTTCGTCTACCACATCCACTCACAAGGCTTTGGTCGGCCCAAAGCTATAGCAGACGACACTTGCCCAAAGTGCCACGCAGTGGGACTGAACCCGGAACCATGTGGTTGGGAAGCAAGCTACTTACCACACAGCTACTCCTGCGCCTACAGCCACACACACACATACACACACACATACACACATACGTACACACGCACATACCTTTCAGCGTACATAAAC
>NC_069002.1:15653881-15655792 GCF_001194135.2 Octopus bimaculoides
TATACACGTGTGTGTGTGGTGGGGTAGTTAATAAAAAAAATGAAGAAAAACATTAACGCGAAGACGTGATACATGCACAGTATCAGCAGACGCTCAGGGAAGGAAAGAAAGGGTGTTTCACGTTTTCGAGCAAGGCTCTTCTTCAGAAACAGGAGACAGAGGAAAGTCCAAGAGAAGAGAGAGACGGAGAAAAAAAATCGTCACAAATATCAACCAGAACTGTTAGAAGAAGGCTTGTAGAGTACGGTCTGAAAGGCTGTAAAGCCAGGAAGAAGCCATGGTTTTCTGAAGCGAATATAGAAAAACGTCTTCAGTGGGTTCAAAACCACTCAAATTGGACCAGTGAGCAATGGTCGAAAGCCATATGGCCTGATGAAATTAACTATGAGGTAAGATAGAACATGTATTCAATCAAGATATAAACTTAATGTAACTGGTTTATTGCCCAAAATATATTAAAAAGTATCCAATATAAAGTTAATATTATTTTTAATGCCTTTACTCAGGTTTTCGGTACATCTGGTACAACTGTCGTACGTCGCAGGGTTGGGGAAGCATTTAAGGCTGAATGTCTGGTACCAACCGTAAAACATGGGGGTGGTTCTAACATGGTGTGGGCTTGCATGTCTGCTACAGGACCAGGAGAAATGTTTTTATGTCAGGGAAGGATGAATTCAGCTACCTATGTTTCTATGTTATCAGATGTTTTAGAGCCATCAGTTGCTAAATTGCATCCAGGAGTGTCGAAAAACTGTTATCTTTCAACAGGACAACACTCCATGTCATACAGCAAAGAATACTCGTCAATGGTTTGAGACACAGCGTATTGTTCCCATGGACTGGCCAGCTCAAAGTCCTGATCTAAATCCGATCGTACAACTATGGGGAACTCTTGGTGAAGCTATCAGGAACACAACAATTAAAAATAAAGAGCATTTGTACCAAAAGTTGAGAGAAGAATGGAGTAAAATTGCGCTTAGCACCTGCAAGAAACAAGTTGATTGAATGCCTAATCGTATAAAAGTGATAACATCTATATGTTAAATACATTTCGCAAGGATAGAGGAGGCTCTCGTTATTTTTGACCAGGCCGTGGGGAAGGTGACCCTTCAAGAAGAAAGATACTCTAACTTGCAGTGAAAACAATACCAGTCATCTTGCAAAGCTTGTCACTGGAGACTGCTATGGTAACCGAGAGGTGCTTTGATGATTTCGATAAAACAGAATAAACCGTCATTGTTTGGGGTTTCCGCCAAATTAACCTTGGGTGTACTTGTTGGAGAACATTTGTTGGAATTTTAATATTAAACCTTTTCCTTCTGCTGACTTACTTTTTGATCGATGTTTATAAACCTAAATTGTGTGTGTGGTTTATTTTGCCGTGTATTGTCCTCAAAACATTGGGACCTTGTGGCCAATAAATGAAATTATCATCATCATCGTCGTCATTATTATTATCATTATTATTATTATTATTATTATTATTATTATTATTATTATTATTATTATTAATATTGAGTGAGAGAGCAGTGCATGCCATCAAAGTGACACTAGGGTAAAATAAACGAAGCCCATCATACCCATCATGACTACCCGTCTGATGAGGGTACACCAGACACATGATTCACAACCATATGTGCACGACATGGTGATCTCATATCAAGATAAACAGCACGTGACCTTGCAGGTGGCGCCCAGTTAGAATTTTCTTCAGGTTGAGTAGCACATCTCACTCAAAAGGTCCTTGAACAAGGGTTGTTTAAGGACGTTGAACGAAATACCCATGTTTCCAAAGGTGAATTATCCAAACTCCAAAGAATTCCTCTCAACACATGGCTATGATGCTCCCCTACTACTTCTGGTCATGATCAGAGATGCACATATCGTCAGCCACCAAGGGACATGCTCAAC
>NC_069002.1:15657207-15662235 GCF_001194135.2 Octopus bimaculoides
GTGTGTGTGTATGAATGCATGTATGCATTGTATGATCATAATGTAAATCAATAGTTGAAAGAGAGAGGGAGAGAGTGTGTGTGTGTGTGTGTGAGAGAGAGAGAGAGAGAGAGAGAGAGACCACCTCTAAACTTCGATTTTCAGTCGTTAGAAAATTAATTGGCATCTGAACAAGGTATCACGAACGTAAGAAGAAAAAGGAAAAGAAATCTCGAATGTGTTATCTTGAAGTGGAAAGGAAAAGTAATTATTGTAATTTGATCCCTATTTAAGTGTTGTTCATCAGATGTGATTCTCCCTAACGACTACAAACAGTTTTGACCAGGATCTACAGAACGCATCAACTCCGCACGGACCATATTGAGTTTTTTTTTTCCTTCTTTTACTTCGCATATTGGTGTTTTAGAATCAGAATGCTGTCTTGAATCCAAAAGACAATTGGTAAAGACGTGGCACAGAGCTGTCTGAGTTAAACTAAGCGGCCGAAACACATATACATGTGAAGAAAATTGTCAAAAATGAATCAATTAGTAATTTTTCAATGTTAAATTTAGAAACATGCTATGCGCGTTCCATGCGCTCTTTTCAATTCCGGAGTAAAGAAAATACTCCACCGCTCTCGACGCATATCTGGTAAAATAAAGACAAAAGTGTGTTTACCGACATCGTATTGTTTATCTTGGAGAGAATCGTCTCATTGAATAATGGTCGAAAGTGGTCTGACTGAGAAAAATATCTTAAACTATCCAACTCTATTAATGAGCAAAAAGAGAGAAGTAATCTCGAATTGCAGAGATCATCTCTGATAAACAAAACACTGTGACATCATTCATCTCGTAAGGTATCGCAATTGTATTCTTTGCTTCAGCAATGTCCGATGAAGCACGTTGTGTCCAAATTCTTGGGTACGATCGTTAAACCATGGTATGGAACTAAACACAGGTTCTAATTATACATGGCACTCAATGAAACCCTGCGAGAGAATTTTGTATACTTCGAGTGGCAAGGGTATATGAAAATGAATCTATATATATGCATAGGCGCAGGCGTGGCTGTCTGGTAAGAAGCTTGCTTCCCTACCACATGGTTCAGGGTTCAGTTCCACTGCGTAGCACTTGGACAAGTGTCTTCTACTACAGTGTCGGGCTGACTAAAGTCTTGTGAGTGAATTTGGTAAACAGAAACTGAAAAAGAAGTGTGCGTGCGTGCGCGTGCGCGTGTCTATCTGTCTATCTGTCTGTCTGTCTGCCTGTCTGCATGTGTACCTTTGTGTCGGTGTTTGTCCCCACCACAGCTTGACAACTGGTACTAGTTTCTTTACGTCCCCCATAACTTAGCGGTTCGACAAAAGAACCGATAGAATAAGTACTAGGCTTAAAAAATAGATCCTGGGGTCGATTTGTTCGACTAAAGCTTTTCAAGGTGGTGTTCTAGCATGACCGCAGTCAAATGACTGAAACTTGTAAAGGAATCAAAGAATAAAAGAGACATACATACATACATACGCACTTACATACATACATACATACATACATACATACATACATGCTTACATACATACATACATACATACATACATACATACATACATACATGCATGCATGCATACATACATACATATATACATACATACATACATACATACATACATACATGTATGTCATTCATGTTAAAGAAGTCTAAAGGGTATCTCACTGGTTCACGAGGAAACAGAAATACCAAAATTACACACTGTTTCTTTGTGGATGACTTAAAACTTTATGCAAAGAATATGCATGGGATGAAAAAGAGCCTTTACCTAGTTGCAACATTCTGAAAGGATGTAGGGTTGGAGTTTGGTCAGGATAAATATTGTTATATGGTTGTGAAAGGGAGGAAAACTATAAACCAGACTAGTAACATCTTCATCAGAGATTTGACTGTTTCCCCTGTATCTGACGAGAAATGTTACAGGTATCTAGGGGTGGATGAAAATATATTTTACAATGGCACCTGTAACAAAACACATGTCACTAAAGAATATTACAGCCGAATAAAGAAAATTTGGACCTCAGAAATCTCTGCATTCAATAAAACAGCGACCCACAATGTGTTTGCAGTGCCAGTAACTCATACCAACATTTGGGCTGCTTGATTGGACGCTTGATGAGATCCGAGCCATTGATGTGAAAACTCGAAAAATACTAACAAGCACGCATAATTTCCACATAAACAGTAATGTAGACCGCCTCTACCTAAAACGTAAAAAAAGGCAGAGTTTTAGCATCGATCTAAAATGTCTTTGAATGTTGCATCATATCTCTTCGGCAACATCTTTTAACTACCAAGCATCGATCTGCATCCCTTGACCACGAAGCTGATAACATCATAAGAATTGGAAGGCAGCTCCTTGAGCAACACTCTTTGTCTGATAACCTAGAATACATGCCCAAAGAAGTCACACAACTCTACCGTAACATATCATCAGATGAAAGGCTGAGCTTGTATGAGAAGAAGATTACGCATAGATATATTAGTAGAAAGCTCCGATCATCGATCATCAAAGCAGTTTATCATGGGCCAATAGCCGGACTGCTATCTCCCACTTTGAAGAGTATGCGTTTGCAATCCAGGAACAGGAAATATCAACCAAGTACCTGATGCACAAAAGGGACAGAGATGCAGGAAAAGCCTTGAAATATGACAACCGATGCAGACTTTGTGGAGTTCACACTGAAGATACATACCACCCACATTATAAGCAGTTGTCCGAAAATATCATCACGATATTATCTACCAATGAGACATGACGTTGTAGCTAGGGCACTCTATAATGAAATCCGTCGGAAGGATAATCCCGAGGACAAAGAGATAAAACCCACAATACGGTAACGAAAAGGAATACTGGTGGAAAGTACCAGTGAAGACCTCAATAAAATGTAGGCACAACAGAACTGATATAATGATTTGGGACAGAGAAGAGAAACTGTGCACAGTTGTAGAAATTAGCTGCCCAGTGGATGTTAGCATAAGATCAGTGAAAAAAAGAACACCTATGCTGAACTATTGAGCAATCTACAGTTACTCTAACCAAATTACGAGTTAAGGTTTATACCTGTAATTATTGGGGCCCTGGGATATATAACACACTGCCTAAATACCAATCTTGAGAAATTAGGCTTCTGAAAACCAGAAAGGAGAAAGCCAATTCGAAGGTACAGATCCAATCCATCACTGGAACTGCAAAAATTTGTAAAACTTTCCAGAAGTTTATCATCTAAATAGATATGAGCATGTCTAGATATGCAACTCTATGCATGAGAATACATACATAAAACATACAAATCTGCACATAGATACATACATGCATGCGTACGTACACACATACATACATAAATACATACATACATACATACAAACAAACAAACAAACAAAAATACCCAGTTGTTGATGTTGAAATTCCAATGAAGGAACCTTGGATATAGGTTAGAAACCGGTTCTTTCTCTATAGGCAAGAAATCTTGAAATAAACTGAATAATGACATACAGACAAACAGACAGACAGACAGACAAACAGATAGACAGACAGACAGACAGACAGACAGACAGATAGATAGATAGATAGATAGATAGATAGATAGATAGATAGATAGATAGATAAATAGATAGATAGATAGGTAGATATGCCTTGCGGAATACCGATATATCTTCATAGATATTAAATCAGGGAGATAAATCTCTCTTCCAATTAAGACACAAACACACGTCTTTCCTCTATATAAAGCATAAAGGCTCTTTATTGTATTTCAAGAAGCAGTTCTCTGTGTCCTGATCTCTTATAAAGACGTGCAAATGGAGTTGCCTTTGTCGTCATTGGTTTGTTTGGCGTTAGTTTCCCAATAACACAACGTATATCAGTTCTCCTAGGACCGTTTGTTTTTAAAAAACAATTTCGTCTTTAATACATGTTCCAGCAAATTGTGTTTAAACGGTTTTGGTGTTTATTATTATTTTTTTTGTCTTTTTATATTCACGGAAGCAACAAATAAATAAAATATAATAAAATATCATAGAAAGAAAGAACAACAACTTAGCATGAAAAACTAACATATAAAATATAATATAATAATAATAAGTGTGAAAACCTATCCAATAGCGAATGCGGTTCGGTGTTTTTATTTCTAAATTGGTTGAGTCGTTGCTGTGATTTAAGTGTATAAACACGTCTAAACAAATGGTGTTATGTTATGACTTTCAACAGTCGAGGACGTATCACCAGGCAAAGAAACAGGGAACGGAAGATTAGAAAATAAATGAAAATTGATAGCCACAAGAACATGTTCCAAAACATGGCCACAAGTAGGAAAACAATAAGAAAAGAAGAAGAAGGGAATGTGAGGAGGTGGGGATTGTAGATGAAGAGGAAAAAGAAATGGAAGGAGGGAAAAAAGAAGAAAATAGGAACTAAGTAGGAAGGAAGAAAGGTGAATAAAAGAAGGAAAAGATGAAAGAAAAGTGCAAAGAGAGAAACGACGAGGAGGAAAGATATGAAATGAGAAAGAAAGGAAAAGGAAGGAAAAAAAGAAAGATAGATAAATGAAGAAAGAATGAATTAAAAGCAGGAGGGAGGGAGGAGAAAGAGGAATAAAAAAGAAGATAGTTGGAAAAGAAAGGAATGAATGTTTTCCAATTCATAGCTGTTTTTAATTGAAGTAATGTGTTTATTATCTGAATATTTTGGGGAAAATATTCATAATAATAGCTATACAGTCCATCTATCCACCCAGTCACACACACACACATACACACATACTCACACACACACACGCACACACACCTTGTAGTCAGGATTCCCACCAAAGGTGTTCTCGATTATTAAAATGGGTTTACCATTAAGCATTTATATATATATGGTTGTATGATATCCATATTCATTTCCTATAGCAGTTTCAGCAAGTCACACCTATTATTGTCATTTTTTTCTTCAGCCCTAGGACTCATATGGCCTGTTACTCGGTTTCTCACTATTTTTAGAAATAGTGATTTTAA
>NC_069002.1:15662626-15667444 GCF_001194135.2 Octopus bimaculoides
CCAAGAACTACGTTAAGGGTATACGTATCTGTGGAGTGTTCAACCACTTGCACGTTAATTTCACAAGCAGGGTGTTCCGTTGATCGGATTAACTGGAACCCTCGACGTCGTAAGCAACGGAGTGCCAACAACAATCATCGAAGTTATTAGACACTTTATATTCCAATGTTTATACTGAAGCTGGTCTGGCTGGTTCGCTTTCTTTCAATCTCCTTCTTCCCGTCTAATGAAGGTTTTGGTTGTTAGTAATCTACATTATTTATTCTTCATGCTATTTGAGAAGTTTTTGTTATTTGTTCCTCGTCTGTGTTAATGAATGGTAATGAAGGAAGAGTAATGAGGCAATTGATTTTCGTAAATTGAAATGATTTATGGAAATGTTAATTAGCTGAAATTAAAGAACGCATATTTACCTCAATGAAGAACTGTCTTTAAATCTTTCGCAGTTAGTTATTATTCAGCTTTGTTCTTTTATATTTGTGATTGCATTAAATTTATTGTAGACTACTGTTTATTTCACAGTTGGATAGCGCAGCTATTAAATCTTTACTTTAATTGAACTTCTTACTCCTCACCACGCTACCCATGTATGGTTTCCTCATAATGGTTATTTATTTATTTATTTTTGTTAATCTGAATTATTTGCTCTTCATGTCTTTTGATTAATATTTGTTGGCCATCTGTAGGTGATAATGAATGTTAATGGAGGAAGTGTGATGTTGCAATTTAATTTTGGAAATTGAGTTGAATAATGGGAGTTGTTACAAGACTTGAAAGAAGTAAAATATATTTACGTGAATGAAGAATCGTATCGAAACTTATCCATGTTTTTTCATTCCTGTTTCTTACATCGCTGTTCAAATGTTATATTCATTATTTCATTCAAGGTATTATCCACTTTTTAATGTCATTGTGCTCTTATAGTTTATTCTATCAGCAACCTTTGTTTTAGCTGAAGTTCCGAGTACTTCTATGAATCTCTGGTTTCTTAATTATGGTCGTTATTTATATATTTACTCTTCGTGAAATCTGAGAGCTATTTTGTTGGCCACTGTAAGTTTAAAATGAATGTCACGAGAATTGAATGTTGTAAATTGAAATCAAATATGAAAATGTTAATTGACTTCAAACGACCAAAACATATTTAGAATAATTACGTAAAAATATGGCCATAGAAGTTCCCCAATTTTGGTGAAATGTTGCTCATCGGTTAATTTATATTTGTGTCCATGTATAATTGATGTTGTTCCTCTTAATTTTATTGATCTGTAATTGGAAGTGATTGAGAATACATGAGGATTATGTTAATCTGAAATAATCTAGCTGATGGATCTGTATAATAGTTTCTGATTTAGTTTTAAGGCCAGCAATTCTGAGGGTAGGGATTTCGTCGATAGCATGACTCAAGCATTTAACAGGTACTTTATGTTATCAACCCTGAAAAGATAAAAAGCAAAGTTCACCGCGGCAAGATTGGAATTCAGATTGTAAAGAGCGGGAATATATACCGCAAAGCATTTCTTCCGATGTCCTAGCAATTCTGACAGCTTGCTACTTCAATGGAACTGAAGAATAGAAATAATAAAGGGAAAATGTTTCTCTTAATAAAGAATGACGTTCAAATATGTTCCTCTTCTTTATACTTCTGGAATTGTTCTAGAAGTGTTATTGTAGTTTGGTAGTTGCCGGTGGTAGAATTAGTCCATCCCCAAGGGTTGTGTTTGTTGATGTTGTAAACCCTTAATTTCTTCCTTATCGTAGTTAGAATTTTAAAATTCTGTATTGTTGTTGTTCATCAGTAATTTTGAGGAAATATTCATCAAGGAAGCGTGGTGTGATATTCCAACAAAAGATCCAAGTATCGATTGCATAACAAAATTGAAAGAAAAGAAAGCTATTTATTTGCATGAAGAATTCTCTTCAAGTCTTCCCCCGGTTTCGAGTGCTACTTCATGTCATCTCTTCTGTTGCAATTGTTTTGTTATTAATCCGTCATTTCTTTTTTATTTTATCAATTTTAGAGTGGAGGCGCAATGGCCCAGTGGTTAGGGCAGCGGACTCGCAGTCATAGGATCGCGGTTTCGATTCCCAGACCGGGCGTTGTGAGTGTTTATTGAGCGAAAACACTTAAAGCTCCACGAGGCTCCGGCAGGGGATGGTGGCGAACCCTGCTGTACTCTTTCACCACAACTTTCTCTCACTCTTACTTCCTGTTTCTGTTGTACCTGTATTTCAAAGGGCCAGCCTTGTCACACTGTGTCACGTTGAATATCCCCGAGAACTACGTTAAGGGTACACGTGTCTGTGGAGTGCTCAGTCACTTGCACGTTAATTTCACGAGCAGGCTGTTGATCGGATCAACTGGAACCCTCGACGTCGTAAGCGACGGAGTGCCAACATAATTTATTGTGATGTGCGGGGACTGGCATGTCAAAGAATAGACTCTCTACATTTTGTAAAAGGCAACAAAAAGAGGCTGAAGTAGGATCTGCACTCCGACCTCGTAGAGCCTTCACCAGCAAGTGGTGGAGGGTTGTTACCTGGGTGGGGCAAAAGTCTCATCCGCTAGGAGTAGGGAATCACCAGTGGTGGATGCAGCAACATGCTGTTACAAGGCATATTCCATACTACTACTGCCGCTGCTGCTGCTGCTACTGCTACTACTACTGTTACTACTACTACTACTGTTGCTGCTGCTGTTACTACTACTACTACTAATGCTGCTGCTGCTGCTGCTACTGCTGCTACTGCTGTTACTACTATTACTACTGTTGCTGCTGCTGCTGTTACTACTACTACTACTACTACTACTACTACTATAATTATTAGTGTAGTACTTTAATCTTTATTGCTGCCTCTCAGCTGTAGTGATTTTGCTGGTTTCTAAAGTTTATTTGTATAAACATCCTCAGAAGTCGTTCTGTTACAATTATTGCTTGAATGACTTTTGACGTGAATTTCTTCAATAAATAACCAACCGTCTGCCATTGCACATACCATTAACTCACACCTCTTGGAAAATTACTCCGACTTTTGTCTCGTATTTCAATACCTGTGATTGCATGTCTGAGTATTAAATATTCTCCAGAGTATTATGTATGCTCCATATGTATTTAGGTGCGAATTTTCTAGGGTCAGCAAGATGTAGATATTGGCTATGATTGATGCTTCATCTCTTGTGATATCAATATTAGTTTCAAATTTTAGTACAAGACCAGCAATTGTAAGGGCAGGGTAAGTCGATTATATCGACCCCAATTTTATCGACCCCGAAAGGATAAAAGGAAAAGTTGACCTCGGCAGCATTTGAACTCAGAATAACGATTGTGTCAGCTCGCTGCCTTTGTTATATTAATAATAATAATCTATATAATTATACTAATTATATTAGTAACATTAGTTTATATTAGCTATAGCAAGTTATTTATTATATCAATAATATTAGTTATATTGGTTATGAAAGTAATATTAATCTATATTAGTTATACTCGTAATGTTAATTTCTCAGTTTGTTTCCTCGAGTATAAATAACACCATTTCTTATTGGAAGTATGAAGTGACTGAATTCAACTTTGATTCTCTGAAATCTGTGTTCTGTGATTTGGGTTGTATGTTTTGTGTTAATCGAAGTTTTGTAAGACGACTTCTTGAAAGATTATTAAAATGGATGTCGACAGATATTTTTTCTCGGTAACTGAGTTTAATTACATCCACTATCTGTTGGAAATCCCTACAAAAAGGAAAAAGGAAAAAAAAAGCCGGTAAACAATTAGTTTCACAACTTAACGTCTTTTTTCCCTAAACTGGGAACATACAAAAGTAAATTCTGTAACAGATCCAAATGAAAAAAGATTTTTTTCCAGAGTTTTACTTAGTAAAACCCCAAAATACTGCGACCGAAGAAAAAACACGCTGACCACAACAAAATTAAATGTTTTTGAATCGATGGTATGAACTTACTTCTTCTCTTCAAAATTACTAGGCTTGAGCAAAAATCTGAAACCATTATTATTATTATTATTATCATTATTATTATTATTATTATTATTATTATTATTATTATTATTATTATTATTATTATTATTTCTATTATTATTATTATTATTTTCTGATTGAATTGCATTTTCTGACCGGTCTCTTCTAACTGGCTCTCAACCAGAGAGACCTAAGGCACGTATATATTAGATGGAAAGAAACTTCTTGAGAATGTGGGCCGTTGATGTCAACATAATTTTTTGAGTTTCATAGATTGTTGGTTTCCCAGAGTTTTGGTCCAAAAATTTGTCAGTACCTTTTTTGATCATTCCCATGGTACCTATAACAACCGGGATGGTTTTGGTTTTTAATTACCACGTCTTAGATATCTCAATCTCAAAGTCCCTATATTTTGACTACTTTTCAAATTCTTTTGCCGAGATGTTTCTATCAGAAGGTAGAATTAACAGTCATGTTTTTGTCTTAGGTCTTTGATGACAATGTCTGGTCTGTTATAATTTATTTGCTTGTCAGTATGTGTTTCATAATCTCATAGGATGATAACATTCTCTCCCTCAGTGTCTAGCTCTGGATGGTGTTCATATCAGTTCTTAGGGTACGGAATACCATAGTGACGGCAACTCGATTATGCCTGGTTTTATATTCTGTAGAGGCAAGGACTGAGCAACCGCCAACAATGTGGTCAATACTCACAAGTTTGTCATTGCAGAGTCTACATGTTGTGTCTACCGCATTGTGTGTGACATTAGCACGGATAGTTCAGGGTGAAGATACTCTGGTCTTGTGCTGCTAGGCTGAATCCTTCTGTATATATATATATAT
>NC_069002.1:15670225-15670950 GCF_001194135.2 Octopus bimaculoides
TATTTAGGTATATATATGGATATATATGGATGTGTGTGGATGTGTGTGGATGTTTGAGACAGAGCGAGCATATGTATGCAAATGTGTGTGTTTGACAGAGCGAGAGCATGTATGCAAATGTATGTGTGTGTGTGTGTGTGTGTGTGAGAGAGAGAGAGAGAGAGAGAGAGAGAGAGAGAGAGAGAGAGATGGAGAGCTAATGAGAGGGAAGTAGCTAGTAGATAGAGAAGGCCCTTACTTCTAGGTTTGTCACGTTTGTCCGTCTGTGTCTCGTAACTGATATCGGAGTGTCTGCTTCACTCGACCAACCCTAATCGGAGCTGTACCTCATTCCCATTGTCAACATTGTCACAAACCCCATCCGATGATGACGATTGTGGAAACTAAACCGGAGACCTATTTTATATCTGTCTTCTCCAGACATAAACCCACAGCCAGACACCACTCTTATTTTACTCCTAACTCCTATGTATTTGTTATAGCCTTTGCTGTTGTTGTTGTTGATGGTGGTTAGGGTTTTGGTGGTAACCTTTTCGTCGTTCTTTTTCTTCTTTCTTAATTCGCCTTTGCGTCTTAAATCTCTTCTCTGAGGCTCGTACACACACACACACACGCAAACACACAAACGTACACACACACACACGCACGTACACACACAAACACACACACACATATACATGCACACACATATACACGAGCACACACATACATCCTATATAAGTATA
>NC_069002.1:15671829-15672462 GCF_001194135.2 Octopus bimaculoides
ATATATGCACATACACATGTATGTATGTATGTATATATGCAGAGAGGGAGGGAGAAGGAGGGAGAGAGAGGGAAAGAGAGAAAGAGAGAGAGAGAGAGAGACAGGCTGGTAAGTCGACAGACATATTACCTTTCATTTACGAACTCTCGAATATATACATATATGTATGTATGTATGTTTGTATGTATGTATGCATGTATATAAATCAATATGTGAACCGTGTATAAAGGAAAGCTAAACAGCGAGCATACAAGACCCTGCACTCCAATGGAAAACAAAACCCACGGCTAAAGTGATCACAAACAAACCGAAGGAAAAAAAGAAGACAAAGAGACAGGATCTAATTTGCTGGTTTGTTTTTCTGTGTTTCCGGGTACAAAGTATTTCATTTGTATCGCTGTAAATAAATGATTATTGGACAATCAATTCGACCGAGCTCAGGTTGGCATTGCTCCTTGTAGAGGGGATTATTTATAGTCCAGTCTGCTCGAGATGTCATTAATCTGTCTGTTATATTTAGGGCACAGCTTACTTGTTTAGAAAATGATGAGTGTGGTTTGGTTGTTTGGTTGTTTGGTCGTGTTTTTCTCCTTGTCCTGGTCTTTGTATTTGAGCCTTTGTGTACACGCATAT
>NC_069002.1:15673581-15675403 GCF_001194135.2 Octopus bimaculoides
CCATTTATTTAAGTAATGCGAGCATTACATTAAATGCAATATGAAGAGCAATCTTCAGCTGCACGAAAATGCAGAAAGTAACAGTAGAATAGACATATTATAATTGTGGCAACATTTCAAATCCAAGTGGGAGAAAGAATACATAAAAATCCAAGTGGGAGGCATACATGAATATATGTATATATATATGTATATATATATATATATACACATATATGTATATATGTATATGTAAAGATAGAGACAGATAGATAGATAGATAGATAGATAGATAGACAACATACATACACACAAAATCATACATGCACCCACACATATCTTTAGAGGTGAAGTTACGAGTAACATATTGCGTACCAAAGAAAGAGTACTCTGTTCATCATGTAGAGTAAATATATATTATATTGCAGTTAAAGTTGACAATTTCCCCGTTGCTTTAATTTTTTTCCATAAAGACAACCAACAATGCAAATAAAGTTATTGTTCTTGTCCAGTGGTCCAAGATAAATGCCGCTAATTTCCATTTGCTTATCTTTCTTTACGCCCGGTATATCAATCAAGTTTTATTTCGCTGTTGTAGTTTGCAAGACAGATTTTGCTATCGCGACGAAAATTTGATATCATATCTGCCTTTGTGTATAAAATGCTGGTTTGTGTGCTTCACATATGGTATTTCTCTGCAATGCGTAGTAATTATTACTTTGTGCCATATCTATAAGGCGTGTCATGTTCGATGATTGACGCGTTGATGTTCCAATAGACAAAGCATTTTTAGTTGCATACGAATCTGAAAAAGCTTCAACTTCCTGATGGCGGACTTGTATTTGACGAAACGTGATTTATAATCTTCTTTTGCACATACTACTATAAGATTTTTGTTTCTTTTTATGCACTACTCGTCTATGCTGTTACCTTCGCTTCACACACATTTATTTTTGATAAGTAATTTCCATAACATAGCTGATCTTTTTTGAGCCGCAGTTCCATTCACTCTCATGAATGTTTTGTTTTGACTGGTCGTTTAAAGTGTACTCATTGTTAAATTCCTGAGTCATGTCCTTCGTCAAAAAATAAATGACGACATGTTGCCTTTGCATGAAAACTACTATTTTCCTGCAATGACAAAAACAAACAAAAAAAAACACGACGAAGAGTCCATGATCTTCAAGTCTCACTATTCTTTCTGCCAGTCTCCTGCAAGTTGTCACTAGACCCACTGAGAAAAACTCTATGGGGGGAAACTATAAACTCTACAGAAACGGCAAGGAAAGCTATTAACAACTACCTGTATGAAGAGAAAGACTTACCTCAAATTACAACGTGACCAGGGAAAATATGAAGGCTTTCTTGGCCCCTGATGAAGAGTTCGATTTTTAGGAACAAATAAAAAATATATAATTACTTAAGTTGCTACCTGGAGCGTTCGAACGCTCGCTTTTACAATTGGCACAATAAGCTAGGATTTCCGGGATAATCATAGCAAAAAAGATTTCTGTAGTAAGATAGTTGCACATGAAGATTATTCTTAGAACATGTCAAATATTACAGTGTTACCATGATAATTGTGATACCATGCTTACAACAGTAAATTCTTCCGACCCTCCGATGCGACAGAAATTACTTACGGGTAGCCAGACTGATCACTTTATGAATTAAGTCGACTTGGACACGCACCCAGTGCAGTGGCGGTAATATGATATCACAATTACGAACTACTGGTCTGTCTGTGCTTTGTCTCCCCTCCCACTCATTCTTTCTCTCTCTCTATATATATATATCTACATATATATATGTATATGTGTATGTATATATATATATATATATA
>NC_069002.1:15675663-15676942 GCF_001194135.2 Octopus bimaculoides
ATATATATATATATATATATATATATATATATGCATGTATGTATGTATGTATTATTATGTATATATATATAGGATGACTTTTAGGATATATTTCAGTAATTTACTCTCCACAGAAATTAAGTCGGTCGCCAACAAAATGGGTAAGTCTCTTTTGTTTAAATCAAGAGAGGTGTTGGGGTTTGAGGATATGTGAACTGATTGATGTGTAAGTACGTGCATGTATTTATGTGAGTACATATATATGTGTGTGTGTGTGTGTGCGTGCGCGCGCGCGTGTTTGAATACATTTTTATGTATGGACAAGCTTGCATTCATGTGTTTGCGCATGTCGCTTTAGTAGGCAGACGTAAGTGCTTCATAAGTCCGTGTGTGTCTGACTGTCTGCGTATGCATGTGTTCCGTTCCAGAACCTTAAATGGAGACTCCCTGGAATCTATTATAAATCTTCACTGTATCACTAATCGAATGTATTTGGAGAATACGAATCAATTTACGTTGCTCTTTCATGGATTGCTCTTTCTACAAATTTGTTGTTACAGAGTCCCGGATTTATTGCCTTTTCCCAATCTTTGACGAGATATTCACAGCTGCTGGGCAGCTGACCGTCACAACAGTGTAAGACTTTTGTTTATTGTCCCGTACAGCTATATCTGGCCTGTTATGCTTACACCAGGCTGATATTTTAATTGGAGTATTTCACTGGGATTCGACATTTTTAAAGGCGTGGATCCTGGGATGCCTTTGGTGTAAGCATTGGCATAACCCTCCCTGCACAGAGTATTGTACGTAGTGTTAGGACAATATCATGTCTCATACGAAGGCAGAACTTTTCCTACAGTTCTGGACAAATGCAACTGATGGTGATGTCGAAAGGCGCGCACGCTGTATATATTTGGTCGCGTGTATAATGGTGGATAGTTGAGATTATTAGCAGCACTTACTTCCAATATAAAAGAAATATATACAATAATTTTTGTTGAGGATTGTGTGGTCGAACTATTAAGCTCTATCTAAATGAAGTTTATGATGTTAATACACATCACACTAAGTTATCAATCACAAAAAAAACAGAGCAACAAACGAACATGTACACACACACACACACACATACACACAGGTACACACAGGCGGCGAGCTGGCAGAAACGTTAGCACGCCGGGCGAAATGCTTAGCGGTATTTCGTCTGCCGCTACGTTCTGAGTTCAAATTCCGCTGAGGTCAACTTTGCCTTTCATCCTTTCGGGGTCGATTAAATAAGTACCAGTTACGCACTGGGGTC
>NC_069002.1:15678364-15680120 GCF_001194135.2 Octopus bimaculoides
AACTTAGCCGATAGAATAAGTACTAGGCTTACAAAGAATAAGTCCTGGGGTCGATTTGCTCGACGAAAGGTGGTGCTCCACCATGGCCGCAGTCAAGTGACCGAAGCAAGTAAAAGAGTAAAAGAGAATACCTTTTTGATCAATCCGCATGCTCTTAAACATCACGGTTTGCCAGGCAGACCGATATTCTGTAACTTGTTTATATTTATTAATCGACATCATTAACTGGTTGTTATATTATTGCTGTTATTTCCGTGCAGAAAATGGTTTGAACATTTTAATAAACCGTTTTTCTTTTATCGAAAACTATACGTAACACACGCAGAGGGAGTTAGAGAGGGAATGATAGACTGTCATTTCATCTGCTACTTCTGAGAGTGTGTATGTGTTTGTGTGGTGTGTCTGTATGTGTGTATATATGTATGTGTGTGTGTGTGTGTGTGTGTGTGTGTGTGTGTACATATTTTAATTACCCACAGAGAAGTTGCGAGAGAGTGAAAGAATGAATGCAAGGGTTAAACGAGGAGGCGTTTGATGTCAAAATTTTAATTCTTGAACAGAATTACAAACTTACACAGTACTTAATATGAAAAGAGGGAGGAAAGCAGCCTGCAAAGGATTGCGGTTACCATTAGGAGAGACCATAGGTGAACCCGACGGCAGTGGGTATAGACATTTAGGGATTTGGGAGCTGGATGACATTCTACAAAGAGAAATGAAAGTCAAGGTCAGCAAGGCGTATCAAAAAAGGGTGAAGATGGTGTTGAAATCCAACCTGAATGCCAAAAATTTGATTATCGCAATGAAAATCTGGGCAGCTGCGATGGTCAGATATAGTGCGTCCACCCTCAGATGGACTAAGGATAGAAGGACGAATACTGGATAGAAGGACGAGCAAGTTGATGACACTGCATGGGGCGCTACACCTTAAAGCAAACGTAAACAGAGTGTATCTGAAAAGAAAGAATGGTGGCAGTGGACTAATTAGTATAGACCATTGTATAAGGAGAGAAAAGAGAACGCTTGCCGATTATTTGCTAAATAGTGATGAAGACCTGCTGCAATATGCCGTGAAAGATATGGTTGTAAATGCAGATGAAATGATGGGAAAGGAAGAGTTTAACCAAAGAGCTGAGGAGAAGAGAAAAGAAGACCTTCTTGAAATGAGAATGCATAGACGGTTTGAAAGGAATACACAAGACGTTAAGGATAATACAGCATCGTGGGCATGTCTTGAGCGTGGTGATTTGAAGCGTACCACCGAAAGCCTGATCATTGCTGCACAAGACCAGGCTCTCGCTATCAATTCAGTGAAGTATAACATCTATAAAACTTCTGACACCCTGAAATCCAGACTCTGTGGAAAGAGTGTGGAAAATGTGACCCACTTAGTAAGCGAATGTGAGAGCCTTGCACAAAAAGAATACAAGCGCCGCCACACTCTTATGCCGTAAATACCAATATGAAGTAACAGAGAACTGGTATGAGCATGTACCAAGTAAAGTTATGCAGGAGGATAGAAAAGTTATCCTTATTGTGATCGAAGCATTGGTTTCAATACCACTCAACCTGAACAAAAACATCTGAAGACCTTAGAAATACCCTACAATCTAGGTGTATTGTAAAAGTCGGCATTACTTGGAACTGCATGCATATTGTGTAAAGTACTGTCTGTCTGAGATCCTTGGCGTGACTTGACAAACAGTACAAATTCCCGGTAGACACAATATCTTCAATCAACAACGTCACGATATTG
>NC_069002.1:15682359-15685343 GCF_001194135.2 Octopus bimaculoides
ATATATATATATATATATATATATACTTTACGTATACTTTTATAACCATATATGTTATGTATATATATATATGTGTGTATATGTATGTTTGCATGTAAGTATGCATGTATGTTTGAATGTATATGACGTATATCTTATGTATAAATTTATAATAAATATTTACGTTATGAATATATTCATAAAAAAATTATCTATCAATTTACAACAAACACAAGCAATACGCATATATTTATTTCAGTTTATATTTGACCTGACCTTTTCTTCCTGTGTTATTCTCGTTGTTTTGCATTAATGTATTTACTCAAATATTTGAATATTCCCCGCCCCTTTCCATGTTTGAATTCTCTGCTAATATTCATTAAATTAAGGTTATATTCACGTTGTATCTACAAGCTATATATTTCCTTAATGCTTAATTCACTTTGTAGTTATTATGAGTCAACGAGTTTCACCCTCTCATATCTATTTTTACATCTCAAGTCAGAATGATCGAGCTGTAAGAATTTTCTGATGGTTTGAGCAAACATCTCTGAGATGAATTATAATTTATACTTTCCTCTAACATCGGTATTATAAAATAACCATCTGATAGTGAGTTTTCCGTTGGTAAATCAACAGGGCGATCATCGTGTTTCACTGCGCTCAGAGACACGCGTCATTGCAGTGTATGGTCTTTCTATTCGTTGAAACTTGACTGCTGGTCGTTGGATTTCCACTTTATAGTTTCGGAAAGTCCAGTTTGAGATTCGTCAGTTGATTCGTAACCTGAATCTAGTTTAGCTGTCTTGCTATTACTCTTGTCCAGGAAGAGGAGGGCGAGGCGTACACACGTACGAAGATAGTTCGAGGAACCAGTGATGAAAGCTGGATACCAGGTGAGAGAAGTAGGAGAGGAGCGGTTCTGAAACAGAAATTGGCGGGGTCCTTACCGAAGGTATTGACTCTAAGTTACACACCACGCCATCCAACCATTTCGAAGATGCCAATATTGTCCAGCTCAATGAAAGGAAGAGTAATCACAGGTCATACGACAATCACAAAATATCTCTTTTCTGTCAGATATCGGCAAGATCCCAGCACATGGCCTGCTTCCAGAGAATAAACATTGGCTTCTGTGCTGGTTGTGGGGCTGGGGGTCATGATATTTTCTATACACCAACTCCCGAATAAATATCAAGAACAGCATCTGTAACCTCTGCACCACTTTGGCCAGCCTGAGTAAGTCTTTTGATTCAGCAAATTCAAGAAGGCTTCAAGAACACCATGAACAAATTTGGCTGAGCCAGCGATTTCCTTTCTTGAGTTCCAGACTCTCAGCTAAACATGATAGCTTCTTTAATGTTGTTAACTGTTGCTACATTAAAGTAATTACATTATCCTTTCTGCTATAGGCACAAAGCCTGAAATTTGAGGAAAATGGGTAAGTCGATTGCATCGACCCTAGTACGCGACTGGTACTTATTTTATCAACCCCGAGAGGCAGAAAGGCAAAGTCGACCTCGGCGGAATTTGAACTTAGAACGTAATGACTGACGAAATACCACAAAGCATTTTGCCCGTCGTGCTAACGGTTCTGCCAGTTCTCCACCTTTTAAATACATAATAGTAAGATTATTTCCCTGTTCAGTTCCTTATTCTCATTACACTAAGACGTTTATCTCCATAACATGTGTGTGTGTGTGTGTGTGTGTGTGTGTGTGTGTGTGTGTGTGTGTCTGTGTGTGTATTTATCACTGTTTCGACCTGACTATCAGATGTTGTTATACGCCGCTAGTCATAATGCGGTTCTCATTGTTTTAGCTTCCGAATGATACCACGGCGCTGGCTTGGTGGTCAGACCAACATTCCTTCTGAGCTAGGCATCAGTCCGCCGCAGGGTTACTCATTCACAGCTCAGTGGATGAAGCAACGTGAAAGGACCTTATAATCGTGAGTGCAACGCCTTAACCACAAGGGCCATGCATCTTCACACACACACACACACATGGATATGTTTGTAGGTATGGAATGCATTTAATCATAGATCTGTTTGCCTGATCAGAGCCTGACCTATGGCTAAAAAGAAATAGCAGCGAGAAGGTGGATTTGCCGAAGTAACGTGTTGTTGGTAAACAAACGAGATGAAAGTCATAACAAGTTCCACGAAATAGTTGTCGAACTTTTCAAGAAGCTGTTTGTATGTTTTGCCAATGTTGCAGTTTCAAGGTTACTTTCCCACCAGGGAGATCCCCATGGAAAAATTAATGTTTACTTTTCTTTAATTCATGGTAAATATTTAATAAAAGCTCCAAGTGTATTTCGTTGTGGGACCATTTCGTCAAGAAGCCGGAATTATAATTAAACAGTAAACAGCTAATATTTATCATCAAATGTTTAATTTGTAATGGAATTTAAAGAATGTCTTCTAAGAAATTCCTTATCCATGCCCCAAGTAGCAACGTAACCATATGATATTTCTGTGAAGAGTAGAAGATGTATAAAGTAAGGGGTGTTTAATGTATTGTCGTTGATGTTGTTGCTGTTGTTGTGGTCCAAGATGTTGCTCAATTTATTCATTATTTCGTTGTCACTGATGTCACATCAGTTGCAATTGCTACTGTCGTTGTTGTTGTTGTTATTGTTGAGGTTGCTATCGTATTGCTAGCAATTTTGATGCATTGAGAATTAAATTGATTGTTGTTGTTGTTACTGCTGCTGCTACTTCCGCTGCTGCTGTTGCCGTTGTTGCTGTTATTGTTGTTGTTGTTGTTGTTGTTGTTGTTGTTCTTCTTCTTCTTCTTCTTCTTCTTATTATTATTCTTATTATTATTATTATTATTATTATTATTATTATTATTATTATTATTATTATTATTATTATTATTCGAGAGGTCGATATGATAAGTGGCAGCCCAGCGTGAATGCATATATGTATATCATTCACCGATGTAATTCGGTGAATAGTATATATATATAGATATATATATATATATATATATATATAT
>NC_069002.1:15685353-15687880 GCF_001194135.2 Octopus bimaculoides
TATATATATATATATATATATATATATATATATATATATAAACATTGGTGAAAAAGCAGCGCGATACGCTATAGTAACATTCACCGTTAGAAATGCCATGAACGAATGATTAGTTCGTTGCAAACCTGTAACCAGTGACGCAGTTGTTTACAAATCATGATATGAAGTAAATAAACATAAACCAGATTAAATTACTTTCCTCGCTGACTCAGTCTGTGATTCAGATGGGATTAAATCCAATTCGATTTATACTGAACCTATTTTACTGTACAACTTTCTGCCTCGCTCCATCACAGTTACCAACTTCCGAATCCATCTCCTCGATGTCTACCTTTATCTTTAATAATAATTCACCTTCTTTTCTTTGGTTGCCATTAACATTTCCTTATATCTCTCTGCACTTACCTTTGTTAAGGTTCTCTACTTTAGTCTTTCATAACCATCACCTCCACCACAATTACATCATACGTTGTTCCACTTCACTTAAACCTCATTATCTACTTACCTCCACATCAGATTTACTCTCTCCAACTCTTCCCGTCAACAGATGCGAACTGCCATCCGTGCCACCTGCCTGTAAATTTACACACTGAACTTCATCATTTACCGGAGTCGTTCTCTACTTGAACTTCACTCATCGCCCATTCGGAATCCTTCTCCATCCACTACCATAATCTTCTTTTCTTTGACATCTTCCACATCAAACCTACAAGTTCTACCTCTGTTCCTCGACACTGCCCCTGTACCTGCCGTTTCAACAATTACTGCACAGTTCTCTCCGGCGGAACGTTGCTACTTTGCATCCAAACTTACAATCATCCAGTCTCAAACATTCTACCCTTGGCAGGGGGTCTCTTTTTACGCAAAACACCAAACTGTGCACCTTCCTCCACAACATTCCACCAGTGTCTTACAACTCTACTTGTTTCACTGACCTCGGTCAGACGTCCGCCTAGCTGGATCTCTGGTCAATTTCAGTTCAATATGTTGGTCTCTTCACTGCCTTGCAGTGAATCGCCGCGATGTTCTGAAGTGTCTAAAGTTCAACATCTTCGACACCAAGACGACATCGTCATCAGCCCAGCACTGAAGGGCGGTACGGTGTAGAAATGGAGGGTGTGGTGGGGTGGTCTATATAGGGGTGAAGCGTTGGGCAATTTCTCAGCCCCTTATATTACCACATATTCATTTCCTACCATACTCCATACTCCAAATTATTCTCTCTCTCTCTCTCTCTCTCTCTCACTCTCTCTCTCTCGCTCTCTCTCTCTCTCTCTCTCGCTCTCTCTCCCTCTATCTTTTTCTCTCTCCTTCTTCATCTGTTCTGTATTATGAACACCTCGACCAAGGTAATAAAACGAAGACTTCTATATATTTTTATCACACGTTTATTTTCTTTTTCTTTATTTTTCTTTTTTTACTTTTTAAATAATAATAATAATAATAATAATAATAATAATAATAATAATAATAATAATAATAATAATAATAATAAGACAATTTCGAGCCAAAAAAAAAATAATAATGATAATAAAAACATGAAAGGAACTTGTAACATCATGGCAGCTAATGCCTTCATATATAAAGTAATAACATGGCTGAACGATGTCCTTGACTCCTACATTGGACAAAGTCTAGTAAAAAATATTCACAAAAGGCAATAACCAAATTGCGCAATGCTAACACACACACAGGCACACATTCATGCATTCGTTCTATTCTTTCAGTCGGTGCATTCGATCAGTCATTCCTTATAAAGTATTACTATTGTTGTCATAGCGTTGTTTTATTTTGACATTCAACCAAAAAAAAAAAAATTTTTTTTAAATAAAACCATAAGAATTGACTGGGAGCATCTCTTTCTCTTTTATCTTTTCCATGCTTCAGTTATTGAACTCCGGCCATGCTGGGGCACAGCCTTGATGAGATTTCGGCTGAACGAAGCGACACCAGTATTTATTATCCTTTTTTTTTAAAGTCTGGTACTTATCCGCTAATTTACGGGGACGTAAGCAAACCGACACCGGTTGTCAACTGGTTGGCGGCACAAACACACATACACACACACGCACTACACATATGCGTATACATTTACACACACACACACATACACGCACACACACACACATATATATATAATATGTATACACGTCGGGCATCTTTCAATTTTCGGCCATCAAATTCACTTACAAAGCTTTGGTCGGCTCGGAGCGATTGAAGATATTTGCCCAAGATCCCACACGGCTGCGGAGCAAACTTCTTACCATACAGACAAGCCAAGCTTCTTCTTGTGTTATGCTTCTTTGTTTTTTCTTGTTCTTCCGCTTGTCATTTACACAAACACGTGTGTGTATGTATGTGTGTGTGTGTGTGTGTGTGTGTGTGTGTGTATGTGTGTGTGTGCGTGAGTGAGTGTATGTGTGTGCACGTGTGTGTCTATGTGCTTGTATGTCTCTGTGTGTAGACACACAAGTACCACATATACGTATACATGCGCGCACACACATGCATATATATATATATTATA
>NC_069002.1:15691865-15692827 GCF_001194135.2 Octopus bimaculoides
TATTGACTCGGTTATATAAGTAGTATGTATTGAGTCATGATGGTTGTGGTGGTGGTGGTGGTGGTGGTATTAGTGCTGACAGTGGTAGTGGTATCGGTGGTGGTGTTAGTAGTGTTGGGTGTGACTAAAGTGGTGGGTGGGGGAAGCGTTTAGGAAACGAATGAATTTCTGTTCAAGAAACATGGAAATGAATAAATAATTCTAAAGCTTTATGGATAATTAACGATAATGAATAATCAATTGGACCCACTGGGATCGTCCCCTATTCGCGAGTGGAACAGGGAGGTTCTAGGGTGTGATGGGGGCGGAGTTGGATAAATTGTCCTAGAATTAATTGCCGAGACTCATTAAAACTTATGGCGTCAGTTCTAACCACGGATGTTCCCTTTTGCTTCCACATCCCATGCTGACCCTACCGCCACCACTACCATCATCATCAATAATATTTCCCATATTTATCCCTTAAACCATCTCTACAGTTTTGCTCTTTAATTTTCCTTCATATTCTCGTTTTCCGTTCACCCGCCCCCTTTGCCTTCTCTCTTACTCTCTTTCGGTCTCTCTCTCTCTCTCTCTCTCTCTCTCTCTCTCTCTCTCTCTCTCTCTCTCTCTCTCTCTCTCTCTCTCTCGTTCACTTATTCGCCCATGTTTTCTTCCCCTCTTGATCATACTTCTGTTTATAGATAGACAGAAAGATAGATAGATAGATAGATAGATAGATAGATAGATAGATAGATAGATGTAATAGGAGAGGCAATCTGATGTATGTGTGTGTGTGTGTGTTTGCACACGCACATACATGCATGCATTTACATACATACAGCCTGAGATATGTGTGCCTATCCGTACACGAATATTCTTTTGTTCTTTTACTTGTTTCAGTCATTTGACTGCAGCCATGCTGGAGCATCCTATTGAAGGTCTTAAGTCAAACAAACCGACATATATATATATATATATAT
>NC_069002.1:15699513-15702386 GCF_001194135.2 Octopus bimaculoides
ACAGGTGGATGTCGGTATGCACATACCTGTACGTATATATGCATATACTCATTTACTTTTGTTTATATATATATATATATATATATATATATATACACATACATACATACATATACATATGGGGGTACAGGACGTCACCAGCAGTAAACAACATGAAATACGAAAACAAATGAGTTCAATACGCAAACAACGAGAGAAACAAATGAAGGAAGTATACCCAAGGCACACAGAGCTGTGCTCGGTAGTGAAGTGAAAAGCACATGATAAAATAAGACCAATGGCATGCATTGCTCTCTCACTCAATAATAATAATAATAATAATAATAATAATAATAATAATAATAATAATAATAATAATAATCCTTTCTACTAAAGGCACAAATCCTGACATTTGTGATTAGAGGACTGGTCGATTACATCGACCTCAGTGTTTCACTGGTACTTAATTTACCGATCCCGAAAGGATGAACGGCAAAGTTGACCTCGGCGGAATTTGAACTCGGAACAGTGGCAGACGAAATACCGCTAAGCATTTTGCCCGGTTTGCTAACGATTCTGCCAGCTCGCCGCCTTAAAAATAATGATGATGATGATGATGATGATGATGATGATGATGATGATGATGATGATGATGATGATGATAACTAATAATAACAGCAACAACAACAATAATACCACCAGACTTAATCTATTACAACTTTTGCTCACATACATTTTCTCATTTTTTCTTCACTTTTCATTCCTTGTTTCATTTTCGCCCTTAACCCTAAAACTTCCTCGCCAACAGTTCCCATCGCCCTGAATATCTCTGATTTATTGAATACTTAAGATATATCTTTCTTTCATATCGTCCTTATCTCGAGTTGATTCAATGATTTCATTGAGAGGATTAATTAAAATACAGCAGATTGCGTCTAACATCGAGTCCCCATGTGAAGACAGTTTAATAGTTTCATTGAGTCTTAATGGCTTTTGTGTGTGTCTCTGGACCAAGATATTTGGTGTCGTTCGTTGGTTTTTTTTTATTCTTCTTAAACCTGATCCCGTTCATTAACAATGATTGCCAACAAAACACGCCGGATTATCAACAACAGTAACAAAAACAACAAAAACAACAACAACAACCACTACTACCACTACTACTAAATAAATATCATATGGAATTAACAAACTTTGCCTTTCATCCTTTCGGGGTCGATTAAATAAGTACTGGGGTCAATGTAATCGACTTAATCCCTTCCTCCAAATATGAGGCCTTGTACTTTCAGTATTATTATTATTATTATTATTATTATTATTATTATTATTATTATTAGTAGTAGTAGTAGTAGTAGTAGTAGTAGTAGTAGTAGTAGTAGTAGTAGTAGTAGTAGTAGTAGTAGACAACAATGCGCTGTTGTTAATGTCGGTGTGGTTGTATATAGAGAGATCAAGTCTCATTGAACGGATCCAAGATCAAAGACCTACCCCAGCTGCCGATGTAGAGCCGGTTATCGTTGGCTCTCACAGCACGTATTTGCATCTTTAATCACTCTACTATTACACATAACAGAGATCTTGGAATGCACTGTCCCTAAAATATGCGTGTGGATGCGTACGCATCTGTTTATGTACTCTTTTTTTCATGTTTCAGTCATTTGACTGTGACCACGCTGGAGCATCGCTTTAAACGGTCTTAGCCGAAGAAATCGTTATCAGGGCTTATTTTTTGTAAACCTAGTGCTTATTCTGTCGGTTATTTTGCCGAACCGCTACGTTACGGGGACGTAAATACACCAACATCGGTTGACAAACGATGATGGGGGAACAGACACAGGCACAAAGACACACGCGCATAAATATATATACATATAATACTAAATCAAATGAGTTCAATACGCAAACAACGAGAGAAACAAATGGGAAAACAGGACAAGTAACACGAAGAACGACCCTTCATCAGTTGTCGGCTGTCTAACTACTTTTCATTTCAAGCATTGAACTGAAAGAAGCCCGTCGTATATATGTATATATATATATATATGTGTGTGTGTATGTGTGTGTGTGTGTCTAGCATTGTTTGACAACCGATGCTGGTGTGCTTATGTCCCCGATAGAATGAATACTAGGCTTCCAAAGAATAAGTCCTGGGGTCGATTTGCTCGACTAAAGGCGGTGCTTCTGCATGGCCTAAGTTAAATGACTGAAACAAGTAAAAGTGCGACATATGTTTAGTGTACATACATTTAAACGATTTTTGTTGAAGAAATATTAATTTGTATCCATAAATATTATTGAATTATCCTTCGGTTTAATGTAAAACTGTTTGTATAATTCGACATAAAAACACACACGTACATACATACATACATACATAAATACTTACATATATACATACAGAATATACATATATACGTACACATTATGTACACATATATATTACATACATGTATATATATATACATACATGCATATATATATATATATATATATATATATATATGTGTGTGTGTGTGTGTGTGTGTGTGTGTGTGTGTGTGTGTGTGTATTTGTGTGTTTGTGTATGTGTGTGTATTCATACATACATATGTATACATACACAGGTACATAGATACATATGTGCACACATGCACATATGTATGTAGGGATGGATGGACGAATGGATAGATATTAACATAAATAAAATTTGCCTACGTGTGTGTATAATTTCTTTCAAATTTGTTCAATAAAAATGTCAAACTTTAAAGATTAGTGTTTGTGAACTTTTAATGAGAAAAATGCCACAACCACAACAACATGTATTCTACGACGGCAATTACCACTGAAAGCTACCAAATACCAAATACAACTGAAGCATTTATGAACCCACCACCACCACCACCACCACCACCACC
>NC_069002.1:15703724-15704336 GCF_001194135.2 Octopus bimaculoides
CACGTGTCATATATATATCGTGGCATTCCGTCGGTTACGACGACGAGGGTTCCAGTTGATCCGATCAACGGAACAACCTGCTCGTGAAATTAACAGACATGTGTACCCTTAACGAGATTCAGCGTGACGCAGAGTGTGACAAGGCTGGCCCTTTGACATACAGGTACAACAGAAACAGGAAGAAGGAGTGAGAGAAAGCTGTGGTGAAAGGGTACAGCAGGGTTTGCTCCCCCCCCCCTGCCGGAGCCTCGTGGAGCTTTAGGTGTTTTCGCTCAATAAACACCCATAACGCCCAGTCTGGGAATCGAAACCACTACGAGCCCACTGCCCTAACCACTAGGCTATTGCGCCTCCACTATATATTTTACTCTTTTACTTGTTTCACTCATCTGACGGCGGCCATGCTGGATCACCACCTTATAGGATTTTAGTCGAAGAAATCGACCCCAGGACTTATTCTTCGTAAGCTCAGTACTTGTTCTATCGGTATCTTTTGCCGAACCGCTGCATTACGGGGACATAAACACGCCAGTATCGTTTGTCAAGCGTTGGCGGGAAGGGGACAAGCACACACACACACACACACACACACACACACACACACACACACAC
>NC_069002.1:15705240-15706099 GCF_001194135.2 Octopus bimaculoides
TTTTATATTTCAGTCATTTATACAACATATTAATGTATGTATGTATGTATGTATGTATGTATGCATGTATGTATGTATGTAAACGCGTGTGTATATGTATGTAATAATATATATATATACTCATAAACACGCATATAATTATATATGGTCTTCGAAACGTCTAGATAGAATAGAGACAGCTGATGAAGGGATATTCCAAGGGGCTTTCCGTTTTCCTATGTGTTCGTTCCGTTGTCTGTAGTTTATTGTTCTAACGTCCTGTACCCTGATATGCATGTATATACACATGTAGATGTAAGTATGTACATATATGTGTGTATACATGTATATATATTCTTTGTATTATATATATATATATGTGTATACATCTGTATATATGTGTTTATATATATGTATATATATATATATATGTTTATATATATGTACACACACACACACAAATACAAAATGAAGAGGAATGACCACTAAAGTGGACACCTAATACGCTAAACATAGACGTCAAATCGCCATTACCACGAAGAGTGTGTTCTCAAGAAAAATCTCAGTAAAACGCGAAAATGTAAAAATCGTTTTTTATTTCGTATATTTTCATTTGTCTTGCTCATTTTTACATTTTGGCGTTTTGCTGAGATTTTTCTTGAAAACAAACACACTCTTCGTGGTAATGGCGATTTGACGTCTATATTTAGCATATTAGGTGTCCACTTTACTGGTCATTCTTCTTAATTTTGCATGTAACACATTTTTTAATCTTCGGATGTTTAAATATGCTAAGCCACTCGTTTTAATTGATTAATATTAATTTCTACCCTTATTATTTAATTTTATATATATATATATAGATAGATAGATAAAAAAA
>NC_069002.1:15706368-15706964 GCF_001194135.2 Octopus bimaculoides
ATATGTATGTATATATAAGAGGAGATATAAAAGGAAATCTTGTTATAAAAAACAAGAAAAAAGTAGTTATTGAAGAACATAAAAATAAAGACAAAACCGATCTGTGTTAGTGAGAATATGATGAGTAGAGGTTGAGGGGAGGGGTCGTAACGAGGCTCTAATGCGTTTCTGTGTGGTGCAGACGGTAAACGCATTTCCCTCTCCGAGTGGACCCTGTGGACCTAGAGCACGATCAATGACCCTCAACCACTGTACTAAGACTGTCAGGAGCCTTCAATGTTTGGAGATCAGGTCCTTACGTCTCAGTTACTCACAATGGTGCTGTAGTTACTAGAGTGAAACAAGTTCAACAGTCTGAAGAGACAGCAGCACCACCACCACCACCAAAACCACCACCAACAACAACAACAACTGCAACAACAAAAAGCGTATGTTGTTAGTGGCGGGGAGGCATGGCGTTCGGTGTTTTTTTGTCTTTTCTTTTTGTTTTTGCTTTAGGGATATCTTCAAAATAAAACATAACCAAAAACAACATAGAGTAATATATATCTATATCTATATATATATATATATATATATATATATATATATATATA
>NC_069002.1:15708937-15710441 GCF_001194135.2 Octopus bimaculoides
CACACACACACACACACACACACACACACACACACACACACACACACACACACACACACTATATAGGCATTATATTTCCAACAACACACACATATACACATGCTGACGCTCACACATACACATGTATGTTTGTGTTCATACACACATATAATTTACTGTAACAGATTGATATATTTTGTATAATTAAAGTACTCAATACGTATAAATGAAGTATAATACTATTTTCTACAAAATCGCTGACAAGTTTTCTTCATCAAGAATGATCAAAAATCCACTCCAAGTCATAGGATCATATTGACTATTTCATGGATTTCTGTGGCGTATATGTTCCAGACTCAGGAATACATATGTATTTCTAACTCTTCGGTCGTATTTCTCGACATTTCTGTCAGTATACACCACTTCGCTCTCACTACTTCCATCCACTACAAACATACCGACTCACACTCCTACTTTCACTTATCCTCCTCCTACCCTACCCACACCAAGCTCTCCATCCCCTACTCTCAGTTCCTCCGTCTGCGCAGGCTCTGCATTGACAACCATGACTTTGAGACTCAGTCTCAACTTATAGTTCGCCACTTCATCCTTTGTGGATATCCCCTCATCACTATCCACACTGCCCTTGCCAGGGCACGTTCCGTGGACCGTGCCTCTGCTCTTTCTCCCTGCACCCGCCCTACCGTTGCCCTCTCCCGTTTCCCCTCACCTACCACCTCTCCACCCTGCCCCTCCAACGCACCATTCTCCGAGTCTTCCAGCGACTCCAGTTCCACCCCTCTACTTCGTACATCTTGCCAAACCTACCGCTTCCCGCCTTCAAATGAGCCCACAACCTGCGAGACCTCCTGGTCCACAGTTTCTTCCCTAACCCCACCTCCTGGGTCGTTCCCTAACCCCACCTCCTGGCTCGTTCCCTACCCCCACCCACTCTTTCGTACTTACTTCAACCTCTCCAACACCACAGGCACCCATCATCGTCCGTCCCTATCACATCACCGACCCCTTTACCTGCACTTCCAGCAACGTCATTTACTGCATCTCCTACTCTTTCTGCCCTTCCCTGTACATCGGTCAAACGAGACGCCGTTTGGCTGACCAGCTCGCGGAGTACCTCCAAGACATGAGATCAGACTCGGCAATGACACCCCGGTCTCGGAGAGAATGAGAATTGTGCTTTTTAAAGTTTACATTCTTGAAGGAAGGGCAGCGTACCGGAAACCATTTTTTTTAGCTCCTGTAGACCGAGTTTAGGGGCAAGAGCATAGGAAATGATCGGATTTCGGTGCTTGCAATAGAGAGAACCCGACGAAAATAACTCAAGGGCCTGGCGTAGGTGTTAAATCAAATCAGCTGACAGATTAAATTTAACTTCCAAAGAAGCAGAACCAGTAATAAATATTCAGCATCTTCGTTCTGAGACCAAACTTGGATTACTTATTTATTCCGTCGACCTCGAAATGATGAAAGGCAGAAGGATAAGAACTCAGGGCGAATACTACCG
>NC_069002.1:15710629-15712962 GCF_001194135.2 Octopus bimaculoides
GCCGTGTTATTATTGGTGGGTGGTGGTGGTAGTGACAGTGGGAGGGGATGGTGTTCATGACGATGGTGATGTTGATGTTAGTGGTGGTGATGGTGGTGGTATCAGAGGTTACTGCTATTATTGTCATCATAGTTATTATTATCTTTATTGTGGTGTGGATGATATTACTGGTATAGTTGTTGTTAGTTGTGTTCTTGTCATTTAACCCTGACTCAATTTTAATTGAGTAGACTCTTGATTATCAGTATTCTAACCGTGACTCTCCCATTTTAATTTGCAGATATAGACTATTTAGGTGTATATCGTCTAATGTATCCTTTTCTTTAAGAGGGAATAGAGTGTTTTGCGGTAGATTTTGCTGTTTTTTCTAGCAGATCCCATGACCATATAAAGGTTTCTTTTTGACGTACTAAATTAATGGCGGCCGTGCATTTAGCGATGCAAGAAAAAAGAGTTGTCACAGATATTGTTGTTGTGATGATGTCGTCTAGTGCAGTTTTCTTGCTAGAGGTGGTAGCAGTGGTGGTGGTGGTGGGTGATGTTGATGATGGTGGTGGTGGTGGTGGTGGTGGTGGGGCATATTCAAAGAGGATGCAGTAAAAGGAAGAACGGACGATGAGGTCTAAGTAATGGGATTCTTGTACAGCGAAGTGGAAATAGTGACAGATCATAGAGATATCAACGGCAACATGTGTTTGTATGTGCGTGTGTGTGTATGTGTGTATGTGCGTGTGTGTGTGTGTGCGCGCGTATGTATGTATGTATGTATGTATGTGTATGTGTGTATCTATCTATCTATCTGTCTGTCTGTCTGTCTGTCTGTCTGTCTGTCTGTATGTCTGTATGTATGTCTGTATGTCTGTATGTATGTTTGTATGTATACTCTTTTACTTGTTTCAGTCATTTTGACTGCGGCCATGCTGGAGCACCGCCTTTTTAGTCGAGCAAATCGACCCCAGGACTTATTCTTTGGAAGCCTAGTACTTATTCTATCGATCTCTTTTGCCGAACCGCTAAGTTACGGGACGTAAACACACCAGCATCGGTTGTCAAGTGATGTTGGGGGGACAAACACAGACACAAACATACACACACACACACACACACACACACACACATATATACATATATACGATGGGCTTCTTTCAGTTTCCGTCTACCAAATCCACTCACAAGGCTTTGTATGTATGTATTATGTATGTATGTATGTATGCATGTATGCATGTATGTATGTATGTATGTATGTATCTATCTATCTATCTATCTATCTATCTATCTATCTATCTATCTGTCTGTCTGTCTGTCGTTCTGTGTGCTTGTCTGTCTGTCTGTCTGTCTGTCTGTCTGTCTGTATGTATGTATGTATTCATACATCGTTTAGAGACTAGGACTGGTCCTGTAGAAGGCCTTTCCTCACTTTAAAAAGCTTCAAACGTAGGTATCGCTTTTTTTAAAATTTCAACCTCTCTATTACGCATTGCATACTGTTATCGCTGGCCATATGCAGCCATTCAATAAAAGGCAAACCATTCAATAAAAGAGTGGAATTAGCGGAATGAATGCATGTGTCAATGAGGGTGATAACTTTCTGAACACCTGTTGCACATCGTTGCCTCACTTGTGCAAAAGAGTGTAGGTATCTAGCAGGATTGAAAAACCACTCTGTGCTGCTCATGTTCAAAAGAACAATCAAACGATGACGTTCATCGAAATCGTTAAGTATCCATCATAATATCCATGTATGAATTTTTTATATGTGTACATAAATCGCAAGAGCGCGTTTACAAATGGCGGAATAAATTTATATTTTGGTCAGGAAACCCTGGGTAGCTGTATCTTATAACGCTTTCTGTGATCTTTTTAGTATAGCAATGTCTATATGCATATATATATGTGTGTGTTTGTGTGTGTTTGTGTTCGTGTATATGTTTGTATTTGTGTGTGTGTGTGTGTGTGTTTGTGTGTGTGTTTGTGTGCGTGTGTGTGTGTGAGTCTGTGTGTACATGTTTGTTTGTTGCTCTGTTTTTTTTTGTGATTGATTACTTAGTGTGATGTGTATTAACATCATAAACTTCATTTAGATAGAGCTTAATAGTTCGACCACACAACCCTCAACAATAATTATTGTATACATTTTTTCTATATTGGAAGTGAGTGCTGCTAATAATCTCAACTATCCACCATTATACACACGACCAAATATATACAAAATATATCAAAATCAAATTCACTTCCATCTGCACTGTTTCCATTTTTATTTTCATTTAGTATTTTTAATAAAAATTTCTAAGTTATCTGCCTTGCCTTTATTCAACAGAATTGTTTATTAAATT
>NC_069002.1:15713671-15714466 GCF_001194135.2 Octopus bimaculoides
TATATATATATATATATATATATATTCATTATTTGGTATATACATGTTTAGGTGGGTGACCCCTCGGTTGCAGTCGAAATGGAACCGTCCCCTAAAAAGCCTCTCCGATCTTGCACGAATATTCAACAGTGGTTTACTTCTGCCTCAACATCGCCGAATTAATTTAATATAAGTTCCGTACACATAGAATTGTGTAATCAAAATCTTATTTTCCTGAGTGTCATGAGAAACACATTTGCACTTTACTCCAGTTAGTAAAAGGCTCCAACCACTTCTGTTTTAGTTGCTGTAGTTGCCAATGTTGTTGTCGGGAAAGTGACATACAAATGATAGAACATTTAAAATCAAAATCAAACACTCCGCATTTATTAAAACGGCTGTGTTGATATTACGAATATAAATAAAGTTATTTTCATTTTGATTGTACTCCATTATAACATAGACTATATTTCTGCAAACTGACGGAATCGTTAGCTTGCCGGGTAAGATACTTAGTGATATTTCGTCCGTCTTGTCGTTCTGAATTCAAATTCCACCTTGGTCGACTTTTCCTTCATCCTTTCGGCGGCGATAAAATACCTACCAGTTGAGTACTGGAGGTCAATGTAATCCACTCAGCTCCTCCCACAAAATTGCTAGCCTTTTGCCAAAAATTTGAAATCAATATCTTAAATACATTTGGCGCGGATCTTATATTTCATTTTATCCGAAATGCCAATATCAAAAAGCTCCCCATTTAAATAATGGGAGCAACTATTAAATGCGGCTTCGTCTGCAGATGAAGAAGATATAGTC
>NC_069002.1:15715416-15716072 GCF_001194135.2 Octopus bimaculoides
ATATACGACGGGCTTCTTTCAGTTTCCGTCTACCAAATCCACTCACAAGGATTTGGTCGGCCCGAGGCTATAGTAGAAGACACTTGCCCAAGGTGCCACGCAGTGAGAATGAACCCGGAACCGTGTGGTTGGTAAGCGAGCTACTTACCACACAGCCACTCCGTGTGTTTATATATATATGAGTGAATCGACTGAGGAATGCTAAAAGTAAAAAGAGGAACTGGCGAGGGAAATCAAAACAAAATTAATGAGCTGCATTAAACTGTTGTTGTTGTTGTAGTTGTTGTTGCTGTTGCTATTGCGGACATTCTTGTTATCAATGTTGTCCTTACTGTTGTTGTTGTTGTTTTTATTGTTGTTATCTGTTAAAAGTCTATCATTTAGTTTTACACTCTTATCACATTGCAAATGATCAAAGACTAAAAATGCGCCTCATTCAACCGTTCCTTTGATGATGTTCTTTCTGTTAAGAATGGGTGTATATAGTACAGATGTATATACAGATATATAAAGTACAGTACAGATAAGTCCTCCATATTCCTTGTTCTGTGTGTCTGTTTATATATATATATATATATATATATACCTCCCTCTCTACGTACCTACCTACGTACAGTTATATATGTATGTTTGGGTTTACTTACATAAATCTGTGT
>NC_069002.1:15717230-15718223 GCF_001194135.2 Octopus bimaculoides
ATAATAATAATAATAATAAAAAACGTGTAAAAACGTGTAACTACTCGTTTTTTTAAATTCTACGTATATTTATGGGTATGTCATATTTTCCGTTTCTTGTTTTCTTTTTATTTAATTGTGAAAATATTATTTATATAACGCATGTACTCATTCATTTTTTTTTTTTTTTACCCGTTTGTAGAAATATTCTTGGAATATTTTTGCGCTACCTTGTCTTTTTACTTTACTTTGCTTCTCTTAATTCCTTTTCTTTCTCTCTTTCTCTTTCTCTCCATCACTCCCTCTCTGTTTTTTTCTGTTTCTCTTCTCCCACTATCAAGTGATCCGTGACGACCTAAGCCGGTGTCATTCTTTTTGCGGTGCCTTCGACCGCACTGGTCACAATTTTCTGAGACCCTCGCTCAACCCTTCCCGTTTCTATCGTCCTTTCGGAGAGTTTTCTTCTCCACTTCTGTCGTGTCTTGCAGCCCCAAGGCTTTGTTTCGTTGTATATGTTTGATTATCATTATTAATTGTTGTCTTCGTGTGGCCCTAAGCCTTTATTCTGCTTATTGTTTTGTCCCTCGTCCACCCGCTAACAGTCTCGTCTCGAGCCCGTCTTGTTTTGTTATGTTTTGGTTCCATTCCCGGCAAGTTTCTTGCTGGTGCCTCCAGAGTGGAAGCAATATTATCGGTAATGGTTGAAATTGCGTTTCATCCTCTGGTCCATAACTGATGAAGAGTTGGTGACCTGTGTTTTCTGTTCGCCTGTGTAGTTTGTTATATGTTCGTCTGTTTATTTACTACACGTTTTTTTAAAAATTATACACATACGCACACACACAAACACACACACACACACACACACACACACACGCACACACACTCACTCACACACACAGAGGTATGTCATATTTTCCGTTTGTTGTCTTTTTAGTTAATCCTAAAAATAGTATTTATGTAACGCACGCACTCACTAATTTTTTACTTATATATATGTGTGTATGTGTTTGT
>NC_069002.1:15718344-15720238 GCF_001194135.2 Octopus bimaculoides
TATGTGTGTGCACTAATTAATCATCTTATATAAAACATTGTCTAAAAAATAAAGTATTCAAGTTCATACATACTTATTTGTATAATTCTTTTCTGGAATTTATTCTCGAATTACATATAAAAGTATAAGAAAAATAACAAGTAAATATTGACTTTAAAAATTCCAAAAATGTTTTTCTGCCCAATATTAACAAGCTGTTATTCCATGCTTCATATGTACTTCAAGAACCAATTGAATTTTTAAAAAATATTCTACGTTCTCTCGAAAGTACATAAATTTTAATGATGCCAATATATATGTAAAGGAAGCGAGCTGGCAGAATCGTTAGCACGCCGGGCGAAATGCTTAGCGGTATTTCGCCTGTCTTTGTGTTCTGAGTTCAAATTTCGCCGAGGTCGACTTTGCCTTTCATGCTTTCGGAGTCGATAAAACAAGTAGCAGTTACGCACTGGGGTCGATGTAATCGACTTACCCCTTTCCTGAACTTGCTGGTCTTGTGCCCAAATTTGCAATCAATTTATATCTTATGTTGGCGACGTGCGAGCAAGATCGTTAGCTCTTGAGCGAAATGCTTAGCGACATTTCGTCCGTCTTTACGTTCTGAGGGTCAAATTTCGCCGGTGTCCACTTTGTTTTTCATCCTTTCGTGGGGCGCGATAAAATAAGTACCAGACGGACACTGGGGTTGATGTAAACGACTTGTGTATAACTGTTTATACACACACAAAACGATAACTTTTATATATGTGAGTGCGCGCGCACGTTTGTGCGTGCATGTGCGTGTGTGTGTGTGTGTCTGCATACACATATACGCACACACACACACACACACACACACACATATATATGCATATATATAAATATATATACATAAATATGCATATACTTTCTCTCTCTCTCTCTCTCTCTCTCTCTCTCTCTCTCTCTATATATATATATATATATATATATATATATACATACATATATATATCTCGAAGATTAATGAATAATTTTGGATTTCTGTTCGTATACACAGCTATCCCTGCTGCTAACCCTAAGCTATAAATCCATTTTTTGGTGCTTGTCGAAATTCGATACGGGAAAAATTTACAACCAACCTTCTACGGACTGCTCGAAGCTTACTATGTTCCAACACTTTGATCCTTAGATCTTACCTTTACACACACACACACACACACACACACACACATACACACACACACACACACACACACACACACGCACGCACGCACACACACACACACAAATCTCTGAACGAGGTATAAACAGTAGCTGCACGACAACGTGAAGTATATTTGCCACTTAAATGCGACTAACTAGTAAGGGTGAATTAAGTGGCAAATATACTTCATGTATATATATATATCCGTTTTCTTCTCTCTTATTTTCTCTTTATAGATCTCCGGCTCGTTGTCATTCAATGTCTAAACCCGTATTAATGCAACAGATCACTCACGTTATTTTCAGTATGTACTATTCCTATATTATTTTCCACTTCATCTGTTCTCTACATTTACAGAGCTCATCAACCGTCACAAGATTTTTACTTGCCTTCTTATTATATTTGCTGCTATCAGGTGCCGAAATGAGACGGGTGGAGGGGGTGGAGTGTCTTCTTGTGGTTCTTCATTAGCCAGGTGTGCTAAATATGAGAGCCGTATCCACCTAAAATCTCACACCTTACTGTTGTAAACATGAAGGAAACATCAGACACTGTATTTGAATAAAAACAATGCGTGAAACAAAGCGACAAGTGATGAAATGTCCACACTTATAGAATGTCTTTGACTGTAGGTATCTGGAATCTAGCCTGACTTGCGGACATACCTATATATGTATATGTATGTATATATATATATATATATATATATATATATATATATATATATAT
>NC_069002.1:15720729-15722359 GCF_001194135.2 Octopus bimaculoides
ATACATATACATATATATGCAAGCTGGCAGACTCGTTAGCACGCCGGGTGAAATGCTTAGCGGTATTTCGTCTGCCGCTACGTTCTGAGTTCAAATTCCGCCGAGGTCGCTTTTGCCTGTCATCCTTTCGGGGTCGATTAAATAAGTACCAGTTACGCACTGCTGTCGATGTAATCAACTTAATCCCTCTGTCTGTCCTTGTTTGTCCCCTCTATGTTTAGCCCCTTGTGGGCAATAAAGAATTATATATATATATATATATTGCTGGTCATTGTTGAAATATTTTGTCATTAGCTCTGATCGAGGTATCATATGGGTGAGCTCTGCACGAGGAATCGTACAGTGAGAAACTGTATTTGCAAATTGTCCTTCCTCTGAGATTGTAGGACCTGATTTATGGAAGACTGGCCGCTATTTCTAACATTTCTTGTTACCCCTTAGAGGCTCTCTATACTACAATTCATTTCGCATCACATCAATATTGTACACATTACACGGTACACGGGACACGGTACACGGGACACAGTACATGGAACACGGTGCACGCTACCCGGTGCGTCGTATCATTTTACCTTACATTGTATGTCACACTACATTTACATCACAGCCTTATCAGATGTACATAAATTTATCTCCATCATATATCTTCATGCAGTTATATGATAGCATATAGCAATGTATCACTCTTAACATACACGATTTTATATCGTAGCTTCACTACTAAGCAATGGTTGGTCTTTCGCTTTCTTTAGTTTATAATCAACCGGAAAGAGAGAGAGAGCGAGGGGGAGTGAGAGAGAGAGAGAGAGCGAGGGGGAATGAGAGAGGAAGAGATAGAGAAAGGATGTGTTTCGTTATTACACGGCTAGGTTTCGCTTGATTCACTCACACACATACGCACACGCAAGTCTCCTCTTCATACCTTTCGCTCCCACCGGCTATATCTTTATATCTGGCATTCTGTTTCACTCTCCCCGCTCACTCTCTAAGTCTCCTTCCTATCTCTCCGCCTTTCTCGTCTTCCACGTTTGTTTCCTCTCGTTCCTTTTCATTCATTCTTTCCTTCTCCATCTTGATTCCTTCCATTCACATTTAATTCCACTGCATTTCCTTCTCTAAATTTAGTCGTCTTTTTACACATTTGCAAAATTAAAAAAAAACAGACATACTCTCATATATACATACACCATGTGTGTATATGTGTATGTACATATGTATGTTTGTATATATACATATGCATTTCAATGTGCATATGCATTTCAATGTGCATACATAGGCGCAGGAGTGGCTGTGTGGTAAGTAGCTTGCTTACCAACCACATGGTTCCGGGTTCAGTCCCACTGCGTGGCACCTTGGGCAAGTGTCTTCTACTATAGCCTCGGGCCGACCAAAGCCTTGTGAGTGGATTTGGTAGACGGAAACTGAAAGAAGCCCGTCGTATATATGTATATGTATGTATATATGTATGTCTGTGCTTGTCCCTCTAACATCGCTTGACAGCCGATGCTGGTGTGTTTACGTCCCGTAACTTAGCGGTTTGGCAGAAGAGACCGATAGAATAAGTACTAGGCTTCCACAGAATAAGTCCTGGGGTCGATTTGCTCGACTAAAGGCGGTGCTCCAGCATGGC
>NC_069002.1:15722369-15722836 GCF_001194135.2 Octopus bimaculoides
TGGGGTCGATTTGCTCGACTAAAGGCGGTGCTCCAGCATGGCTGCAGTCAAATGACTGAAACAAGTAAAAGAGTAAAAGAGTATACACACACACACACACACACGCCATTCCTTGTTATAACCAGAAATGGTTCTGACGAAAGTAGCATTAATATTTTTTTAAGTTGTTCAATTTTTCTCAATTGATTAACAGACCAATTGTGTTAACCTATCAATTACGTACCTATAATGACTACTGGAAACAGCTGTAAGCCGAATTTGCTCCAATAAAGGAAAAATATGTAATAACCATTATTTATACCTTGTCATTTATATATATATATATATATACAAACAATATATGAGTATATGCATATATATGTACATGTATGTATATACGTTCATCCACATGTACATATAGATACATAACTGGGTACATGACGTGGCAAAAGAACAAGGACAAAAATGGTAAACAAGGTGCAACATAT
>NC_069002.1:15723067-15724645 GCF_001194135.2 Octopus bimaculoides
TGTGTGTGTGTGTGTGTGTGTGTGTGTGTGTGTGTGTGTGTGTGTGTGTGTGTGTGTGTGTGTATGTATTTTGTGCCTTGGGAAAGTCATTAAGCCAATAGCAATGACACACACACCGGTTCAATTAACTCCTTTACCATTAGTCAATTTAGCTATCCAGCTAACTAATCAACTAATCGATAGTCTGTTATTTAATAGGAAGTCACATAAAGAATCTTGCAAATCAACTACAAAAACAAAGAGTATATATATACGCATTATCTATCTATTTATCTATCTATCCAACTATCTATCTATCTATCTATCTATCTATCTATCTATCTATCAATCTATATATATATTTCATAAGTACGTTACCAAGATGTCAATAAAGTGCAGACAATTGGAAGGATGGATACTAAGTTCCTTCATGTTGGCCCTGTGCATGACCTTTGTATCTCAGTCACATGGACCACTGCACTCAGTTGTGGTCACCCCATAGAACCAAACTAACAGTGAAGGTTGAAACAATCCAATGTTACAACACTAAGAATATTCCCAAAGTGCAGCAGATGAACTACAGGGAGAGGCTGAATAAACCTCAGCTTTAATTTCTGGAGCAAAGAAACGACAGGTATGTAATAATCTCCTCATGGAAAACTTTGTTCCTAATTGCGGTGTCAACTGTTATACAAATGCTAGAACTAGTTACCATTTCGTAGTACCGATTGTACCATCATCACGTTTGAAGTAAGGACCAAATACTGCAACAGCTAAGGATTCAAAAGCCCACAACTCTTCATTGCTCTGTCAAAACGAAAGAAGAAACTTAAGAAACGTACACCATGTAGATCGGGATGTCTTCAAAAAGGAGCTGGGCATTCTATTATCCACTGTACCAGATGAACCAACATCTCGGCATGAAGTACAGACGAGGGTTGCAATGTCGAACTCCTAAAACAGCAAACGATCCAACAACAGGGAAAATGTACTTGGAGGGGCGGTCAATATGTTTAAGCAGAAAGCGTGTTAATTTCTCACAGGCCACGTCAGGCACGAAATTCGATTGTGAAAATATGAAAGTTCGTTATAATACAGGAAGTGAATACACAGAAAAACCGATATAATTATTCTACTGTACAGGTGTCATTTTTTTCAGTTAACCGTGGTATATAAGAACCTTTCCTTACACACACACACACACACACATACACACACACACTCACGCACACACATATATATCTATATATATATACATACATATATATACTTATATATATATATACATATATATTTAAATATATATATATGTACACATACATATATATACATATATATATACACACACACACATATATATACATAAATATACACACATAATACATATATAGAGATAGTTATACATGTACGTATACATGTATATATATTATATATATGTATATATATATAAATATATAAGTGTGTGTGTGTATCGTTGCTATTATGCAGAAAACGAAAAAATAGTTTCAGCATTCCAAAGCAAAACCGTTGTACTACGCTTTGACAATGTTTGATATCTTGGCATCTGAAGTACCTCGAGATACCATATTTGACCAATAA
>NC_069002.1:15724806-15725425 GCF_001194135.2 Octopus bimaculoides
GTGTGTGTGTGTGTGTGTGTGTGTGTGTGTGTGTGTGTGTGTGTGTGTGTGTGTGTGTGTGCGTGTATATAACTTATTTTCCCCTTAAGGTAAGACCACCAAAAAAGTATACCATCTAGTGTACAACATGATTTCTTTTGTTCTATTGTCCTGACTTGTAACTAGTATGGGCCATGTGCTCTGAGCCTGGAGTTTATTTGGAGAGTCGAAGTATATACACAGATATATATATATGTATATACAGATACATACATATATATATAAATATATATAATAATCATAAATATACAGGGATTAGCATTGAGTTGCTTCTCCAACATACTGAAAATTTAGAAATAGCAGTCAAAAAACTACTGATTCTAAACTACAAATTTTTCTCTAAATGGATGGCGATATTTATGGCACACATAGAACAAAACCCGGAGGGGAAAGCATAAACAAAACAAGTCTTTAGTTAATCGGATACGATCGTTTCATGGTTAAGGGAATGAAAATTTCCCTATTCCAAATCATTCGTAAGTGCCTTTCTTACCGTTGATTTTTGGTGTCGCATGGCCAAAGATTACCGTAATTTTTTTAGAGACACTTTCAAATTTATCAGAATATCGGACTGATGATT
>NC_069002.1:15726146-15726950 GCF_001194135.2 Octopus bimaculoides
GTATGTGCATGTGTGTACGACTTTGATGAAATAATTCTTATATCACTTTTAGGTCAATATAAAATAACAAATAATAAACGTTCCAAGGCGTTTAATGATTTGAAGTATTCTCACATTTCGTCCCAACCTTGTTTACCCTCTTCCAGATATTCAGGCAGAAAAAGTAGATTCCTTTTGGCAATCTTTATAAAACACATTACAGTTTGCGACGCTTGTCTTCATATAAAAGTGTTTTTTTTTTATAAGAAGACACCGTTAATCATGGTGATTGTTAATTAACGGTTGAAGTGATGCTAATATTTCTTATTAAATCGTTTTCGTTTATTTCTTGTTGCTCTGTGGTTGAATTTGAGCATTTTTCAATTGGAAATTATTCTTAAAATTAGTAAGACTCATTCCTCCACACAGGCACGAACTCACACACACACATACACATTAAATATAAATATATATAATATAATATATTTATGTGTGTTTGTGAGTGTGTGCACGCGCGTGTATCTAGATATAAGTCGAGGGTATTGCACTCTCGATCCACGGACTGAGTGGGGCATTGTTCTGTTGAGCATCTCATCTGCTCTGCAATCACTTCGACATCTTACGTGTGGCACATTGTGCACCTGTTCAATCAATGTCAATTTGATGAAAGGCGTGAGCTAATGAGCAGCACAAACACTTGATCACTAGAAACAAATTTTCTGTGCAGATTCCCCAGCAAGAGGTGGCAAACCTGTCTACCTCGCAGTCGAGAGACAAATATATATGTATGTATGTATATATATATATATATATATATATATATAT
>NC_069002.1:15728223-15729121 GCF_001194135.2 Octopus bimaculoides
GGTATATAGATAGATAGATAGATAGATAGATAGATAGATAGACAGACAGACAGACATATACACACACACACACACACACATATATATATATATATATATATATATATATATATATGTGTGTGTGTAATATATGATAGCCAAATAAATATAGATATTAATAAATGTATATGTATGTATTTAGGAATATGTCACATATATATTATACATATACACAGTCATACACGCGCACACGTACGCGCACACGCACGCGCGCACACATACACACAGATATATACATATTTGTCTCCGTATTCTTTCTGTTGAAGAGCGTAGCTCGAAACGTCAAAGACTTTCCGTATTCCCGAGCGTCATACTAATATATACTTTTGTTATTTACACCACCTGTCCTCGTCTGTTGTTATTTTTTGTATATTCTCCCATATATATATTACAACCTATTCAGTCGTAACCTTAAATACGTTTAGAACTTGAAATGTATTCTCTTTTTTATTGAATTTTATTATTATTATTATTATTATTATTATTATTATTATTATTATCATTATTGTGGATTTATTCACGAACCATACCCCAGGGGCACAGCCTGTGGCGCCAAGCCGATTCATCGGATGGGCTAACCTATCAGATTTCGAAACGGCTATAATAATAATAATAATAATAATAATAATATTGCTTTAAAATAGTGTTAATTCTACTACTACAAAAAATAGTAACAACAACAACAACAACCGCGACGAGGAAGCCTGGCCAAGCCAAGCATTTCTTTCTTGCGATTCAAGTCCTAGAGCAATTTGTCATTATGTTCCCGATAACGTTACCAAACGATAACAGGTTTGACAAGAAAATGTACCGAAGTGGCCACACCAATCTTGCTACCAAATCTGTGAACAACGCGTTT
>NC_069002.1:15729334-15730657 GCF_001194135.2 Octopus bimaculoides
TATATATATATATATATATATATATATATGTATGTATATATAGGTATATAGGTAGATAGATAGATAGATAGATAGACAGACAGATATATATATATACACATATATATACATACATACATATATATATATATATATATATATATACATATATATACATATATTTATTTATTTCTCAGGTGAAGTCAGACAATTTTTATCCAGTCTTCGCCTACCGTTCTGTTTATCTAATAAGGCACATGCACAACGATAAACGATAAACGTCGCCCTTTCAAAGCCTAGCCAGGCTCATGGGCCCGGTTTCCCAGTTTCTATTGGGTATGTGTTCTCCCCAGCCAGTCCATCGCAGCGTTACTCAAGAAACAAGAAGAAAGAGTGAGAGAAAGTTAGGGCGAAAGAGTACAATAGGGGCCGCCACCACCCCTTGCCGGAGCCTCGTGGAGCTTAAGTGTTGTCGCTCAATAAACACTCACAACGTCCGGTCTGGGAATCGAAACCGCGACCCTCCGACTGCGAGACCGCTGCCCTAACCACTGGGCCATTGCGCCTCCACCACATGCACAACACATATACACAAACATACTTATTCGGTACGCCATGTTAAACACACACACGCCCACACCCACACCCGTATACATACTTATTCGCACGCCATGTTGCACACATACGCGCGCACTGGTCCAATTAATGATCCTCGGAGTTGTTCAACTTAGAAACAGCAACTGTCATAAGGCTGAAGGCGATATTGGAACTTTGGAGAACGTAGTCTTAGGTACACTAGGTATGCGTGGAGATTAGATCAGGTTAGTCATATATGGGTTACCTTTGAACATAAAGTCTTCTTCATCAGGGATGAATTAAGGTAAGCAGCAATGTTGTACACAAACAGCCACAAGTTCCCAGACACTCAGAACGGCACACACACACACACAAACACACAGACTCAGGACTATTTTCCACCCACCACAAAATGATGTTGCTTTGAAAGAAATGTGGGATCAGGCATCTATGCTCATTAACTTATAGTGACAAGTGATTTGGTAAGCCATTGTTGATAAAGTGAAGTCGAATAGAGTGTTCGGTCCAGAGGAAAATGATGTATATATCACAGTATAAAGATGTATATCACAGTTGTAGTTGTGGCTGTCGTTGAGATGGTAGAGGTGGTGGCGGTAGTGGTTGGGTTTGACACCTGATCATTTCTGGTCAAGAAGGCTTATGACACACAGGTAAGCGGTCGGACGGCTAGATACCATTCAAAGAGCTATCGATGCTGATATCTATCTATCTAGAATATATATATACATACATATATATATATATATA
>NC_069002.1:15731547-15732627 GCF_001194135.2 Octopus bimaculoides
ATATATATATATATATATATATATATATATACACGCACACACACTAATATATCTATATCGAGATAGATTGATAATGTCCGTGCTTAAACTAGGAATGTGTCCCTTATTTTGGTGTTACACTATCCGACGTGCTGTGGTGGAGCGTTTTGGATGCAATGACAAGCATTTCCAGTTGGTATTCCGGACTGGTCTGAGACCGAGATGACGGATGGACGCAATAAGGTAAATGAAATTATTCCGTATAGAGAAACAAGAGAAGGAACGAGAGACAAATACATATCACTGGGAAAGCCGGCAGTCAACACAGCTAATATTTCCTAAGTATTTTGAAACTTATGCCCGATAAATGATAAAATAGGGTCAATGAAGTGTTTCTTATTTCTTTATTGCTCACAAGGGGCCAAACATAGAGGGGACAAACAAGGACAGACAAAGGGATTAAGTCGATTACATCGACCCCAGTGCGTAACAGGTACTTTATTTATCGATCCCGAAAGGATGAAAGGCAAGGTCGATTCTGCGGAATTTGAACTCAAAACGTAACGGTGGGCGAAATACCGAAAAGCATTTCGCCCGGTGTGCTAACGTTTCTGCCAGTTCGCTGCCTTAATGAAGTGTTTCTGCACTGGAATACAACAGCTACCACCTTATCCACAGCGTTGGACGAGTGGTAGCTCACATAGGAAAAGGTCTCGATTACTTAAGGAATCGAGACAGTACTGTCGACGTCGACAGATGAACTGGGGTAAAATGGACAAAAGTGTCTCTAAGCAGAAATACATCTAAAAGGTGCATAGTGGACTTGAACTCTGAACGTAGGAATTGGTAGTCTTTTACTTTATCCATGCCGCCATGTGATCCCAACAGAGTTTTCATGTGTGAACATCTAAGGATGATTCTCTATTAAATCAACATTGATACAGGAAACTATACGAAATGAGGTTCTGAGGATTGTATCCTAGGACTACGCCATCAATATATGTCTATCTATCTATCTATCTATCTATCTATCTATCTATCTATCTATCTATCTTTCTATCTATAGTACGATATGAATGTATATATAATATATGTATATAT
>NC_069002.1:15735110-15735354 GCF_001194135.2 Octopus bimaculoides
ATATATATATATATATATATATATATATATATATATATACATACATATATATATAACCCTAACCCTAACCGTATATATGTATGTATGTATGTGTATACACACATGCACTCACATATGTATATAAAACAATTCTCTTCTGCGAATAATTATCTGTTCTATTCTATCTCTATCTCTCGCCATCTCTTCCTGTTTCCCTTGGTCTCTGTCTCTCTCTCTCTCTCTCTCTCTCTCTCTCCTGCTCCTT
>NC_069002.1:15735364-15735873 GCF_001194135.2 Octopus bimaculoides
CTCTCTCTCTCTCTCTCTCTCTCCTGCTCCTTCTCCTCCTCTCTCTCTCTCTCTCTCTCTCTGACCCTTGATCTAAAACCACTAATCACACCGTACACAGAACATGGCTATACTTTCTCTGATGAAAGCTTAAGAACACTCGAAACTACTCATAAACTAATGGACCACCACTTCAATAGACATTTAGCAGATGTGGTGCAACCCCTTCATTCATTTTCACAGCGAAGCAAACAGTCTGGTTTTCATTAGCAAAAAAATTTGTACAATTTACATTTCAATTTGTCCTAAATCTCTGTGCATTACACAATAAAGGAAGGAATGAATGCATGTATGAGAACTTTTATGGAAAACAGACTGACCAGTTTAGCTGAGTCTGGGATTGTAATGACAATACATAATAATAAGTAACAAATGTCTCCCCACACAGAAGTTGGCAAATAGAGTCTAAGAAGTTTGTATATTGCGCGGGAATCCATCATGTTTATATATATATATATATATATATATAT
>NC_069002.1:15736990-15738214 GCF_001194135.2 Octopus bimaculoides
ATATATATATATATATATATATACAAATATAAATACATATGCATGTGTGTGTATGTATGTATATAGATATATAGAGATAGAAGTATATGTGTGTGTGTCTGTGTGCGTGTCTGTGTGTGTGTATGTGTGTGCGTGCATTTGCACACACACACATATACATACATATATCGATACAAATATATGCATATATAATATATAAAAAATGTACATGAATAAAACTACAGAAATAGTTTTAACCCCTAACATACAAATGCCGTATTAGCTATAAAAAAATTCAGTCTTCTGTCTCGTTCCTACTAACAATGTCTTTTAGATTCCACACCCCACACTATCACCCACCCTCATCTAATTGCACTTCGTTCTCAATGAATTAACCCCTTCCACAACACGGCCCTCCTTTCCCAAGACATTTTTATATATAAGGGGATATCTAAATACCATTGAATGCGGTACAAGTCAACTCGCAGCCCTATAAAACAATAGGAAAACAACTAAACAGTAAAAGAAAACCCGAAACAAATAATGATAAAAAGAATGGTAAAAGATCGCAGGCGTATAACAAGAAGGGGGATTTTACTCCCCCAAACCCCCCCTTTTTTTTTTGCTACTACCAACTCCTACTCTTTACTCCTCTTTTTCTAAGACCCTCCTGGGTGGCCGTCAAATGAATTATGGAAAATAAAGACCGGAAAAAGAGAGAATATGTAAAGCCTAGAGCAAAATAAAATGAAGAAAAAAGGGTCAAAGTGTCTGCAAAGAAAATATATTGTCTCTAAATGATGCATTCTGGGAATTCCCTGCTCCTCAACTAGAATTAGCCGTTTTTATGATAAAATACTTGCTTGTCCTCCTGTCTCCAATTACAGGAGTTTCTGTCTCCATCCATTCAATCATTTGCTTGGATTTAGACATATTGAGGGGTAAAGTGTGTGTGGTGGGATTGTTGTGAGATGCGTTTGCTGATTGTGGTGGTGGTGGTGGTGAGTATGGCAATCATAGTAATTAAGGTGGAGATGGTCTCCGTGATGGTCGTGACGGTGGAGGCAGTGATGTTTGAATGAGCGATTCCTTTGGTCATTTTTTCCTCATCTCGTTATTCAACAGTTTTCTTTGATATCTCGGTCAGCAAATTTTGCCTATCTCTCCCTTTCTCTCGCTCTCCCCCTCTCTCTCTCCCCCTCTCTCTCTCCCCCTCTCTCTCTCTCTCTCTCTCTCTCTCTCTCT
>NC_069002.1:15738388-15741350 GCF_001194135.2 Octopus bimaculoides
TATATATATATATATATATATATATATGCATATATATATACGCACGGTGTGTCAGATTATTAGGCACCCCTTTTTACGAAATAACAGAGTATTTATTCGTTCGAATCCAGAATGATGGCAACGTCTGCCTGCGCATACCGTAGTAAAATAAATTGGATCCGCTCAGATGTAAACAAACGTCGGCCATTTTCGTGAAACGGCAACAATTTTATCGTCCTAAATTCTTAGGCAAGTGACCAACAAAAGAGTTACTATGGGTCAGAAACGTGATTTAACATCAAATGAGAAATCCACCATCGTCTCAGATTGGAAAAACTAAAACGACATAGGAAATATCAAAAATCCTGGCAAGAGATCATTGAACTGTGAAGAAATTTGTGGAATCTTCTGCTGTCTGTTCAAGGGCTGACAAGGGTAAATTGAGGGTTGTTTCCAGGCATACCCTGTTACGTATAACGAGGGAAGTTGCGAAGAACACGTGTCTGGCTAGTCGAGAAGTGTTTAAACGTTGTGGTAGGGAAGACATTTCGGAATCTACCAGATGTCGCCTCCTGAAGCAGGTAGCCAAGAACGTAAAACCTGTTATAAGGCCCCACCCCTCTGAATCCTGTTCATAAACAAAATAGAGTCAAGTGGGCAGAAGACTACATGAAGATAGATTTTTTTCAAAAGTCCTCTTTACTGACGAATGCTGTGCTACCCTAGACGGACCAGATGTGTGGAGTAAAGGATGGGTTGCAATTAACGGAAACCGTCCCCATCGTTTGAGACACCAACAAAGGGGAGGCGGAGTCATGATTCGGGCTAGCATCATTGGAGATAAGCAGGTTGGTCCTTGGAAAGTTCCAGACGGAATTAGGATGACATCTAATGTCTATGTTGCCTTTTTGAAGGACAATTTTAAGCCATGGTTGAAGAAGCAGAAAGTTTAATTAAAGGGAAAGCTGGTATTCATGCAAGATGGTGCGCCCTCCCATACAGCTAAGAAATCTCTGGGATATCTACAGCAATTAGGCTTTTCTGGATACCGTTTGATGAAGTGGCTAGCATTTTCACCCGACTTAAACCCGTTTGAAAATCCATGGAGTGCTCTGAAGAGGAAGATATATCAAAACGGATGGCTGTTTTCAACGAAAGATGCGCTCTGGGAAGCTATTGTGTATGTTGCTGGTAGTATTACACCAGACGAATAGTTACTTTGACAAATTCAATGGTGGTGGTGATGATGATGATGATGATGATGATGATGATGATGATGATGATGATGGCGGTGGTGGTGATGATGATGATGGTGATGATGATGGTGATGATGATGATGACGGCAATTTTGGTGGTTGTGGTGGTAGAAAATATGGGGGGGGGAGAGAGAGAGAAAGAAAGAAAGAAAGAAAGAGAAAAAGAAGGAAAGAAAGAAAAAATGATGACGTAAAAGATTATAAAGGTGAAGAAATGGCGAGGAAAGAATGAAACATTGAAAGAAAGGGAGAGGGGGAAGGAAGAAGGAAAATAGCAGAGATAGAAAGAAAGGGAAGAGAGAATAAGGGCGTATGAAAAAGAGGTGAGGAGGGTCGGAGGGTCGAACAAGAGAAGTGATTTGAAAAATTGATGGCGAAGTTTTATACAGAATATGATATTAATATATATTTGATGTTGTCATCCTTATCGTTGTTGTTGTTGTTGTTGTTGTTGTTGTTGTTGTTGTTGTTGTTGTTGTTGTTGTTGTTGTTGCTGCTGTTTATCTCGCATCATTAAGTTGTCTACAGTTCCAGTTACAGAAGCGTCTCGGATTCTAAACAGAACTCCCGCTGTTCTGAGGAGTCCCACAGTTATGGTTGCGCTCATGATTTCTCAGCACCACCACCATCAACAACAACAACAACAACATGTGTAAAAGAGAGAGAGAGAGAATCTCTACATGGTCTTTAATTTTCTTTAAATCACACCCTGATACCGTCTTAAAAACAAAAAAAGCACATTGAATATTGTAGCTTTACATCTAAATTACACATGAACATTAGATGGGACAGTCATGGTTGGATCAACCTGCGAATGAGCAACAATACCATTTATTTTTTCCGTTCCTCTCTTTCCCTTTCTTTCAGGGTCTCTGCTTTTTCAATCTATCTATCTATCTATCTATCTATCTGCCTGTCTAACATACATACATACATACATACATACATACATACATACATGCATGCGTGCATATATATTTGTATATATATATGTATAGATATAGATATACATACATACATACATACATACATGCATATATGCATGTATGTATATATGTATAGATATAGATATACATACATGCATAACATACACACACACACATACACACACACACGCACACATATATATATATATACATGTATGTATGCATGCATGCATGTATGTGTGTATATGTATGTATGTATGTATGTATGTACGTTTGTATGTATGTATGTATGCATGTATGTATGAATGTATGTATGTATGTATGTATGTATGTATGTATGTATAGCTAGCTAGCTAGATAGATAGATATACATACATTTATACATACATACATACATACATACATACATATATACATCCACGCCAGCCCCTAACTCTCGCTGAGACTATCACAAACAACACACTATATTTGTCTAACATCTATTTCTTCAACTCCGCCCCGCACTTCCATGCCCCACACCACTGACATACTCTTTATTCGGCACCTCCACCTCCACCACCACCACCACCACCACTTCAATTCATGTCTGTCTCACTCTAAACGTCTCCGTCTCATCTAACCAGCATTTCTCTTTCTCTTTCTCTCTCTCTCTCTCTCTCATTTTGTCTCTCTCTTTTCTTCTCTTTCTCTCTCTCTCTCTCTCTCTCTCTCTCTCTCTCTCTCTTTTAATCATCTGAAGAGCGATACCTACAATTACTACCTTTCCATACACACATCTACCTTTGTGTGTTTGTATATATA
>NC_069002.1:15742641-15744488 GCF_001194135.2 Octopus bimaculoides
ATATATATATATATATATATATACACGAATATTTCTAATAAACTGACACTAAATATGTTATAAACGTACAATAAACATTGATTCATACGCTGTGTAGTGATGCCTCCAATTAATTTTGTTGGTGTATTGTCACAGCGACACCGCTGCTCCTACTGAGATATCGCTCCATACGAGAGGCCAGAACGTAATGCTACCTCTATGTCATTGATTGCTGATCAAGCAGACCATAAATAACAACAGCAGGAAGTTGGCTATGAGAATAACAGGGGAGGAGGCAATACTCAGGGACGTCTGCTGCTTGAAAACTCAATAGTAAAATCGGTGCAAATACAGTTAATGTTGTGAGCCAAGGAATTCTAAGTAACGTGAAATTGCACTAATATTGAAAAGGAAAAATATTATCTTTGTGTCTAGTTATGGTTACGAAAAACAGAGGAGACAATCTTAGAATTAAATATAGAATGGAGTGGTGACATCTCAGGGCATGTTCCAGTTTTATCAGACCTCAACAGTACAAAGTAATCCAACTGTTACAGCATGATATAAGTTGTTATGGAATGGACATTGAAGGGTTTCATAAAAGAATGTCTGAGGAAAAACTGGCCAGCTTTCTCCTCTGTTATAATACTCGAATATACAACTCTGTATCGTAACATTCACACCGCGCTTCAGTATCTCATTAAGATCATTGTAGTTCAGCCATCTATCGTTGTTAGATAGAGCAGAAGTGTTTTGTTGTCGGTGCTGTTGTATAGCCCCAGGTTAGGCCATATCAAGCAAATTTACAATGAAAAGTATTCCAGCCATCAAATCATCTTTTTGTTGTCAATACATCACAATATACATTATATACAGTATATTCAATATATCCTCTCTTTGTTTCGTTTCAACGATGATGGTATTCTGTGATTGTGGGTGATTTGGCTGCTGTTTTTAGCAGGTTAAATAGGTGCCGTCATATCTGTCGGAGGTAACTGTCTCCGTAACAAGACTAGAACACATCACCAGAAGCGAACAAATCGTTTGTTAGACTTTACAGTGCTATTACTTTTGCTGCAGTTGCCGCAGTTCCTGTTGCTGGTCTTGTTTTCTACTGTGTGGCAATTGTTGCTAATACTTACCCTAATGCTTTATACCCTCACCGCGTGGAACCTACTACCAACTGATGGCGCCATTTTCATCTAAGATGGATGTCCTCGAGGCAACAAATGAGTTTCTACGCGATCGCCAGAAGTAGAGGCATAATCTCCAACAAATCACACCCTGCTTTCAAAGGTGGGGTGTTGTTCCGACATTGCCTGAAATGCAATGTCTAAATCAGTTTTAGGGACCCTAAAATCTACCTTCCAGAGAAAAGGATATATTGACTCAGGTAGTCATGATAAAAACAGGGAGCGCGTTTTATACAAAACTAACCTGGAACCAAACAAGTGTCCTTGGTCATGAACGCAGCTGTACACCTGTAAGAAGAGGTGAACCATCTAGCATTCAATTTACTCTCGCAATCCAATGGAATCCATCATAAGTAGACCTAGATATAATCTTTGCGGGCCCAAATCTCTAACGAAATCATTCTCCACAAATGACTGATTAACCCTTATCACCATAAATGCTACTAAAATATTCACCACAAGTAATTTTTTAACATAAGAGGTGCGGCTGTGTGGTAAGAAGTTTGCTTCCCAACCACATGGTTCTGGGTTCAGTCCCACTGCATGATACCTTGAGCAAGTGTCTCCTACTATAGCCGCGGGCCGAGCAAAACCTTGTGAGTGGATTTGGTAGACGGAAACTGAAAAAAGCCCGTCGTATATATATATATATATATATATATATATATATATATG
>NC_069002.1:15744513-15747411 GCF_001194135.2 Octopus bimaculoides
GGGGGGGGGGTCTTTGTATCTGTATTTGTCCCACTCCCCATTACCGGTTGACAACCGGTGTTAGTGTGTTTACATTTCGTTAACTTGGCGGTTCGGCAAAAGAGACCGATGGAAGAAGTACTAGGCTTTAAAGAGTAGGTCCTGGGGTCGATTTGTTCGACTAAAACTTTCCAAGGTAGTGCTCCAGCATGGCCGCAATCAAATGATTGAAAGAAGTGAAAAAAATAAAAGAAAGAATCTCTATAATGTTTTATATGCCTCACATATAAAACCCATATTTGTCTCCTACATCAAAGCTACAAACAGATATAACCCTGGGTCTTGCATGTGAGTTGAAACATCCTCTGGTACGTACATATTTAACCAGCTGTTTCTACATATTTCTACGTCGTTAGAGCATCAGACAAAATACTTCCTCATCATCATTATCATCATCATCATCATCATCATCATCATCATCATCATCATTATTATTATTATTATTATTATTATTATTATTATTAAACGAGAGAAACAGTTTCAAACTGCTTTTAAAAAAAGATAAACGTAAAGCTCGTTGGCCAGCAAACTCATTGCCCGTAACTTGAAATGACAACAGTACAAGGAAATCTGCTTCTACCAAAACTAACAGTTAACGGAAGCCAGCAGATTCCAAGACAGACAAAGAATTCAGAATTCTGCAGAATCAGAACCTTGCTATTAACATTTTAACATTTTCAATGAGCATAAAACTATTCATTGCTGAGAAAATCCCTGCGGATTATGACGAAACGACATTCAGATTTCATAGGATTTGAAGATAATTAATGTTTTTGTTAGAGATCACAGATATTTTTTTAAAAACTTGTTATTGTTTTCTGCTTGGTAGCTTTATCTCTTCGAAAATGCTTTATCTCATTGCTAAACTGGTTTTATTTCTGTTTTATGTTCTAACTCTACCAGTAACATATGTAAATGTTTTCGAAGATGGTTTTGATTTTTGCTGCCATGTTTTAATACAGCACTCAGCATTCATCTCTATTCTCACAGTAAAATAATGCATTTTGTTGTTTGTTTTCCTGGTATGCCTCTATTTTCATCGTTCCTAGTAACTTATTGTTATAAAATGTTCTAAACTACTACGAAACTACATTTGTTTTCTCTTGTAAACTATAGAAGAATTGTTAATAAAAATATTTTTCTTCCTGCTCTAAGTTGAAACATTTTCCCGTCTAACTATGGCAACATATATCAATAAATATTAAATGATTAAGAACACTAAATTTTGTTTTTAAATATTCCCAGATGAAATGTGGAGAGGATTTTGCATGTCCGGGTGACTTATATGCCATAAATATGATAAATTAAATTAATATAAGAAAAACCTGAATTTATATCTCGTGTCTTGTTTCGAACTTCAAGTCCATCAAAAGGTTTTATTAATACAAAACAGAGATTTCTGTCAACCTTAAACTTAGCACGGACAATAAAAAACCGTATTCCCCTGTAGCATTTGTACCTCAGAATCCTTTAAATTTATTTTCGCCATCATCAGACAGTTTAAACCTTTGAAATAGTCTTATTTTACAAGCGTAGGATTTTTGGAACTGTGAAGCATTTCAAATAATTTATTGAACACATTCCCACAACATTCTCTAAAATATTATATTCATCTAGTATTTTTATCTCATATTTCTCCCTAGATGATAGAAGTAAAATATATAGTCACAGTCTATCAGCTACAATATTTTCCCAAAAACAACAGCTGCTTCAGTATCGCCTGCCTGGCTATAACATATCAAAGAAATTACACAATAGCAGTAAATAAACCTGGATTGTAGATTCTAGTAGAGCCCCACCTTTTGATTGTTTAAAATTCGATTTAATTATTGTGTAACTATTCAATTTACAATCTATAACTTTCTATTAAATCATCAACTTATTAAATCGCATTAAGTATATCTAATAATAGTTAACATTAAAATTTATTTATTTGTCACCTCTAATTAAATTGATTATAAGTGCTTTTAGACACTAATTATTCCACATCATCTTCTTCACCTATTCAGTCAGACGTTCTTATTATCTACGTTCCTTCTTTTAATCTCTAATTTGATCTCCTACAGTGTTATATTATAACCCTTTATTTTCGAGCTTACATTTCAATGTATTCAGATTTCCTTTGAATGTGATACCATATTTTTGTAATGCTTAAAAAATAGTATGAGTGACTTACAATAAATCAGAGTGCTTCAAGTCGCAACATAGTTTATACTCAAACATTGTTTGTGGAAAAGATTTTATGCAAATATAGTAACACGGTCATCAGTTGATTTCACCCTCATAAAAGATGCTATCTTGAGATATGCAATCTCTTTTTAAATAATACCATTACTTTAAACTATTTAAAACGGCGATAGGCAAACTACTCCTCTGTCTTTTTGTCTGTCGGTTGTCTGTCTGTCTATCCCCCTTCTCTCTTTTTATACAGAGAAAGAAAGAGAGAGAGAAAGTTTACTGCCATATATATTTCCGATATGGCGTAACCCTGCATAAAAAAGATTGTAACTTTGAAATACTCACGTTTTAACCCCTTACCTTGTAGAAGGTGTTCTCTACATCTTAGCCAATACTATAACAACCTACGAGGTCCTTGTTATTTTTTCTGCTTTGATTAACTTCAATGTTGCCTTAGACATGTTTAGATTACAGGGTTTAATATATTTAGTTTCACACATTAACTTTTCCTTTGATTTCATAAGGTTTTACTTTATGTTGACTTAGTTTAAATAACACCAAATAACTCTCAGTGATAGCTTGTAACTTACGCACACACACACACATACACGCACACACCGACACACACACACACACACACACACACACACACACACACACACACACACACACACACACACA
>NC_069002.1:15756649-15758565 GCF_001194135.2 Octopus bimaculoides
CAACAGGTGGCTACACGAAATTCAACTCTATACTTTAAGATTGTCTTCTACTGTAGCCCCGGGTCGACCAAAGCCTTGCGAGTGGATTTGGTAGACGAAAACTGAAAGAAGCCCGTCATATATATATATAGTTATCGTTTTACACTTCTTTCTATATTCTCTAACTGCCCCAATATAGAAACATTTCTCATGGCACTTGCACACAATTTACAAAAGCTTACATTTTTTATGGTTTCCGTGAATTTTCAGGGGTCCAGCTAGTTTATAATGAATAGGGAGAATTATACTCCGTATATAACACTATTTAGTGCTCAAAATTAATTAATTCCGTGACACACACACACACACACACACGCACATATTGAACATATACACACTATACACATACATACACATATACACGCATGTAGATTTGCAGGTGAAAATAGACATCTTATTTTACTTCTAAATATTGAGCTTTTCTTCAGTTAAAGTTTGATTGCCTAGGTGGATTTATCCATAAAATATACACATGAATGTGCGTGCGCGCTTGTGTATGTATGTGTGTGTGTGTGGTGTGTGTGTGTGTGTGTGTGTGTGTGTGTGTGTGGTTATGTAACTCACATGCTCCATATACACATCGTTTGTGCGTGCGTGCATTTTTTTTTTCTAAATAAGATCAAAACGCACTTTAACGATCCGAAAGCGGAAGAGGAGGCTGTTCACATAGTTTGATGTGGTGGGGGTGGCGAGCAGAGGAGGGGGTGCGATTGATGCTGTTGTTAGGTTGTTTACAATTAACAGTAACTAGATTTAGCAATTCTACGTTTTTTTTAACAGCCAAAATGCTTCTGAACAGCATTAAATATGTTTCCGTACTACGAATGTTATAATTCCTATGCTGCCTGACTGATTCTATGATTGTCGCCTCATCATCATCATCATCATCAGTATCATCATCATCACCATCATCATCATCATCATCATCATCATCACCATCATCACCATCATCATCATCATCATCATCATCATCATCATCATCATTATTATCTGTATTTAGTCATAATGGAATTAGGGAGAGACTACATGTAGAACAAACAACGTTGTTGATAACAATCAAAATTAACGTCACCTTACCCCCACCACCACCACCACCACCACACACACACACACATACACAAACACCATCACCACCACTACCACTGCCATCACCTTCTTACCTCCCAACGCCACTACCCATTCTTATACTAATACTACTATTAAAACTACCACCACCATCACCACCACCATCACCCACCTTCTCTGTATATCACCACCATACCATCACATAACTCTACCATTCCAACACCAACTTCGCCACCCTATCTGCCACCACTCTAAATTCTACTAGCACCATTCACCACCAACAACGTTAACAACACCATTTCCAAGTTTACAACCACCACCACCACCACCTCCACTCCTCCACTCCAGCAGAACAATTTCTTCACCTCCCCCACCGACACACACACACACACATACACACTCCATTATTTTAAACGAAGACAGAAAAGAAATATGTTCACAGCGGTCTATCGATGTGTCACCTTATCTTCGGTAGATGTTAAAGCATCCGCATACAAACAGAAGCAATAATGAAACATACGCTCTTGCATTCTCTCGTGACACGCACACCCACTTACGAACACACACACACACACATATAAGTGTGTGCATATACATACATATATATGTGTGTGTGTATATACATATATATACATATATACATATATATATACATATACATGTATATACATATATATATATGTATGTATATATACACAAACACTGTATATGATTATGGTTTATACACACACACACACGCACACATACATACATATATACATATATACATACATATATATATATATATATATATATATATATATATATATATA
>NC_069002.1:15758741-15759642 GCF_001194135.2 Octopus bimaculoides
TATATATATATATATATATATGGGAGGTGGAATAGGTTTTGTTTTTACATGTTTCATTAAATACACGACTATGTTCAAGTTTCATCTTATATTCCTTTATATTTTATATTTTTCATTTTTTTTTATTGCTTTTTTTTTTCTTTCTTTTTATAGTTGACTTGGAGCAATAAACTAAATTCATAATTCGGCGTCTTCAGACATTAACAAATTCATTTTCAAAAATTAAATGTATTTCGTGCCTGTGTTGTTTCTTATACACTGGTTGAATTTATGTAGACTTGATTTTTTTCTTCTCTTTTTTTGGTGGCCATTAACGTCATACGTCTGAAGCCACGTCTTGGTTTCTTGGCTGAGGTCAAATTCTATTGTTGTTGAGTTATGTGGTTAAAAGGTCTAGAAACGATTGGTGGGAGAAAGTCTACATGAATTCAAGTAGTATATAGGAAACAACTCAGACACGAAGTTATATTTCATTCTTTAGAATGAATCTTTTAAATGCTGCAAAGATCGAATATGAATTTAGAAATATCATTGTCCCATACCAACTATAGGAAATATAATTAAGAAGATACGGAACACAAAATGATGGAAAAATTGAACACGGCTGTGTATTTAATGAAACTATACATATACGTGCATATACATACACACACATACATGCACGTATCTACAAAAGATTCTTACACGAAACTATACATGGAGAGACAGCTGTGTTTAAGAAGTTCGCTTCGCAATGAAGAGATTTCGGGTTCAATCCTACTGCACGGTATCTTGAGCAAATATCTGCCACAAGAGCCCTAAGTTGACCAATGCCGATTTGGTGGACGAAGCTGTTTGGAAACCTGTCGTATGTGTGTGTGTGTGTGTGTGTGTGTGTGTGTGTGTGTGTGTGTGTGTGTGT
>NC_069002.1:15760399-15762362 GCF_001194135.2 Octopus bimaculoides
CTGTGTCTAAGAATCCTCTCAGCATGTGATGAAGGAAACATAGTAGGAGTGGCTGTGTTGTAAGTAGCTTGCTTACCAACCACATGGTTCCGGGTTCAGTCCCACTGCGTGGCACCTTGGGCAAGTGTCTTCTACTATAGCTTCGGGCTGACCAAAGCCTTGTGAGTGGGTTTGGTAGACGGAAACTGAAAGAAGCCCGTCGTATATATGTATATATATATATGTGTATGTGTGTGTATGTGTTTATGTGTCTGTGTTTGTCCCCCCCACCACCACCACCATCGCTTGACAACCAATGCTGCTGTGTTTACGTCCCCGTGACTTAGCGGTTCGGCAAAATAGACCGATAGAATAAGTACCAGGCTTACAAAGAATAAAGGCGGTGCTCCAGCATGGCCACAGTCAAATGACTGAAACAAGTAAAAGAGTAACTAATGTCAAACTTTACAGCAATGTCCCTCCAGTAACAGCAACAGAGGGACGCTTGTTCTGCTATAAATAGTAACCGATGCCATTAAAATCACGTCTTCCCAGCTTGAATAAAGAAGGATTGCTTTTATGAACCAATATATTTGGGTGGGTGTCGTCATCTTGGTCGTTTATAGTCAAGACGTTTTGGCCACTGTTGAGATCAATAGATTAGTGAGTATGTGTTGGGAGTTGCAGTTTACCTAATGGATATGTGTTCAATTCCTGAATCATACAATCTCTCTCTCTCTCCTTCTCTAGCTAGCTATCTCTGTACAGCCATTGGTTTGGTTGGCATTCCGTCGCTTGCGACGTCGAGGACTCCAGTTGATCCGATCAACGGAACAGCCTGCTCGTGAAATTAACGTGCAAATGGCTGAGCACTCCACAGACACGTGTACCCTTAACGTAGTTCTCGGGGATATTCAGCGTGTGACACAGTGTGACAAGGCTGACCCTTTGAATTACAGGCACAACAGAAACAGGAAGTAAGAGTGAGAGAAAGTTGTGGTGAAAGAGTACAGCAGGGTTCGCCACCATCCCCTGCCAGAGCCTCGTGGAGCTTTATGTGTTTTCGCTCAATAAACACTCACAACGCCCGGTCTGGGAATCGAAACCGCGATCCTATGACCGCGAGTCCGCTGCCCTAACCACTGGGCCATTGCACCTCTGTACAGCCATATTAGTGAGACAAAAGAACGTGATACAGGTCTTTTCGTTTGAACTTGACTAAGGACGAGGGAACTAGTCTCTTCATTGATATTGTGTCCTTGAAAGCCACTTCCAAATATCTTTTGTTTGCTCAATTTCACATTTCCTTGTCATCTATGAAGTTTCCCTTGAACATGTAGCACAGATATCCGACGACATCATCTGTTCTCTGTTTATCCATGTTTTGGAGGATGAAAACCACAAAGCGCCTCCTGTTTTTGTCAGTATGTTTTTGCATGTGCCGTAGAATGTACTCCACCGACTCACTTTTGCTTCTGTTTAGAACAGAGAAGTTGATGGAGGTAAGTTCTTATGTGCTCGGTTGTTTTGTGATCCTTTCGGTATTTGCATCAGCAGCGTTTGTGAAGACCGCAGCCAGTTGTGTCATTGACAGAACTCAAATTTGTCGACATTTTTGATATAGTATTTGCCCATTGACAGCAGACGATATGTGTGTGTGTGTATCTGGGTGCATATGCGTTGTGTGTATGTGTGGTATGTGTGTGAGTATGTGTGTGTATGCGTGTACGTGCATGCATTTGTGTGTGTGTATGTGTGCTTCATATTTAGCAAAGACAGTCAGTTCTTAAACTCTCATCGTCTTCTCTCTCTCTCTCTCTCTCTCTCTCTCTCTCTCTCTCTCTCTCTCTCTTCGAGAATGTCTTCGACAATTATTTACATTTATATCGTTTCACCTTTCAACGGAAAAAATGTAAGAAAATCGGTGAAAACGTAGGGAGTATGTATGTTTTAGTGTCAGAGTTTATCGGATAATAATAATAAC
>NC_069002.1:15762794-15763484 GCF_001194135.2 Octopus bimaculoides
GGGGGGGTATTTCTGTAATTTTCCTCGACGGTAAAGTAATAAAAATAATTGTGTTCTGTGGTGGGGTTTATGTGATAAGGGACGGTGGAACGCGTAAATAATCTGGCCCAGAAAAGTCCACGAATTATTATCATATATATATGAATTCACGAATGCCTGTACAAATGTAAGTATGTATGTATGTATGTATGTACGTATGTGTGTATGCATGTGTGTATGTTTTGAAGATGCTGTGAAAATATGGCCTAAACTCTCTGCTGCTATCAGTGAGACATCCAGTAGTAGAGTCATTGAGAAGCGCTGACATAGGGCCTGACATATCATTGGACTATGTTTTGAGATCTCTGACAGCTGTCGGGTTTAAGAAGCTACATTTATTGTATTATATTGGTAACAACAGCTGTCACAGGAGAGCGAGATTGATAGACTAGACTGATATGTGTGTGTGAGATGTGTGTGTGATGTGTGTATGTGCGTGCGACTGTGTGTTCGTGCCTGTGTGTGTATGGTGTGTTGTATCATGTTAATGACTGATAAAAATTGCTATTTATTTTGCAAGATTCTTCGTGTGAAATCGTGTGTTGAAACAAATTGATATATATTCATTAAATGACTATATACAAACACATATAAATACATACATACAAATACACACACGCACACACACACGCGCACACGTTATATATATAT
>NC_069002.1:15769397-15771552 GCF_001194135.2 Octopus bimaculoides
ATATTATAAGGGTAAAGAACCCTTCGGTCATGATTGACTATGGGAGTGCACCTAGAAAGTTCTCCTTCAAAGCATAAATCCGGGAAAAGTTGTTTATGGAAGACCAGCGGTCACCCTTGTATGCCATCCTCCCCTCTCCACGTCTCCGATGTTGTCCAAGAGACGGGCAAAGGTCGATATAGCTTGGCACCAGTGACGTCACAACTCATTTCTACAGATGAGCGAACTGGAGCAACGTGAAATAAAGTGTCTTGCTCAAGAACACAACACCCAGCTAGGGCGGAGAATCGAACTCACTACCTCACGATTGTGCACCCGACGCTCTATATACTGACCAAAGCGTCTTATAATTAATTTAGTATATAATAAAGCATTGCCGAATGTTGTTGTTCTTTGTTTTTTCTTTGGTTAATATTTTACAAGCGAGAGGCGTCAATGATTGGAACGGCGTGTGGGTGGATGAGGAAAGGGTATAATGTAAGGGTGGAAGTGAATATCAAAACCTTTTCGTTGATTACAGAACCGAAAACGTAGAACATAGCAACAACAACATTTAAGAACCACATAGAACCCTGTGGTCGAACTGAGCTGCTAGAAACAGAAGTCATTGTTCTTATAACCATACACAACCTTCTTTTGTAATGAAGGCCGTATTAGATCATATAAGCCATATAGCGTGAAATACAGAACACGATGGTCGTGAATGGAACTCTTTGATGATACTCGATCATAGCTGACCTGGGGTCAAACATCACCAACACCACTAGGAAGGCATTAATAGGTTACTAGACCTGTTAGAAAGAGCAGTTATGTATCTCTTATAGCGCAAGAAATTTCAAGTTACTGAAGAACAAGCAAAACTAGATGGTCATATCGGGAACGCTTTTGATCATAGTTTGTTTGATCCTGGCTGATCTGAGGCTTAACAACCACAACAATAATCAATAACGGGCTGCCGTAGCTTTTTTCTTTCATTTACGAAGATATCTGTGATGTCAATATGTACACGCCCACTAGCTACAAACTGACTAATCAAATGAGAGATGGGCGGGCTTTAGTGGTTTAACTTCTCTAAGGTGAAACAAACTGAAAAAGGATGAAGTTGGCCTTACAGTATATATGATATCGATTATATTGTATTGATTATATAGGGGCATTCACCAACAGTGTGTGTCTTTCTCTCTTGATATCTCTCTCTTATCTCTCTGTAGAAATATATGGATGTATGATACGGATACGCATATAAATACATATGTATGCATGTATGTATGTATGTATGTATGTATGTAAGTATGTATGTATGTGTGTATATATATATATATACAAACATATATACATACATATATGTATATACATATATATATATATATATATATATATATATATATATATATATATATATAATACAAAGAATATATATACATGTATACACACATATATGTACATACTTACATCTACATGTGTATATACATGCATATCAGGGTACAGGACGTTAGAACAATAAACTACAGACAACGGAACGAACACATAGGAAAACGGAAAGCCCCTTGGAATATCCCTTCATCAGCTGTCTCTATTCTATCTAGACGTTTCGAAGACCAGATATATATATATGCACGACGTGATCCTTTCAGTTTCCGTCTATCAAATCCACTCAGAAGGCTTTTGTCGGCCCAATGCTATAGTAGAAAAAAAAAAGCTTCTCCAAGGTGCCATACATTGGAACAGAACTCCGAAGCATGTAATTGAAAAGCAAGCTTCTTACCACACTTAGTGATGTTTGTTATTATATCAAGTTATAAATAAAAATCAATTTGGTATAAAACTGAAGGGTTATTTAATGTGTGTGGTTTAGCACATTTTAACTTTTACAAGAAAACAGGGTTAAGTAGTAACTGAAGTAACGATTTGTCTGATGGAGGCGAACATGCTGAAACTTCGAAATCACTGTCAACGTTTTTGTTCGATATACATTGTATTCACGTGTATATGCATGTGTGTGTGTGAGAGTATGTGTGTGTATGTTTGTGTGTGTGTGTATGTGTGTGTGTATGTGTGTGTGTATGTGTGTGTGTGTGCGTGTGTGTGTATGTGTGTGTGTGTTTGTGTGTGTGTGTATGTGTGTGTGTATGTGTGTGTGTATGTGTGTGTGTGT
>NC_069002.1:15774812-15775757 GCF_001194135.2 Octopus bimaculoides
AAAACTGAAAAAAATTACATTAAATAAAAAAGAAATAACTAATGTACGACTACATTTATTATATTGTCTTCTTGCTCTTTTAAGATGAAAAGAAGATATTTGGCTGCTATTACAAGCAGAGAGGGAGAGAGAGAAAGATAGAGACCAGGTAGCTGCTCCTTGGAAAGTACGTTGTGTTTAGTAGTGATGGTGGTAGCGGCGGTGGTGGCGTTGGCGCTAATGGATTGGAGTAGAGGTGGGGGATAGGGTAGGGGGATATAGAAAGCGCAAAGTCAATAAAACATCTGATTTCAAACGGGCAAATAGCGTCTGTACGACCGTTTACATAGCTGGCGGTGTCTTTTTATCAAGATCCCACCTAATGCTAATCAACATTAACTATTTCTTCAGACTGACATGTGTAACATCTGTGAAGAACAAGGTATGCCAACGTTATGCCATTTACCATAATATCTGGCAGATGGCACACCTCACAGATTACTTAACGCTCGCCTCAGCTAATTATTTTTATGACTAAATAAATCCTGCATAAATCATTGTTTTGTTTCGGTTTTGTTTTTGTTGTTGTTATCTTTCTTTATGAAAAACGGAATGAATGTGAAAGCCTCAGAGTGTGAGACAGAGAGAGACAGAGAGAGACAGAGAGAGACAGAGAGAGACAGAGAGAGAGAAAGAGGAAGAAAGAGAGAGAGAGAGAGAGAGATTGTCCGTAAAAACTAGTCATAGTATTTCAATATACATACGTACATACATACACACACACACACACACACACACACACACACACACATACACACATATATATATATATTTGTATACTATATACACCTATTGATATATATGTATATAAATGTATATATGTGTATTTATATATTGTTATACATATATTAATGTTTGTGTGTGCATATTCGTACACATAGATGCACATATTATATATATATATAT
>NC_069002.1:15777621-15783182 GCF_001194135.2 Octopus bimaculoides
GTTTACGTCCCCGTAACTTAGCGGTTCGGTAAAAGAGACCGATAGAATAAGTACTAGGCTTCCAAAGAACAAGTCCTGGGGTCGATTTGTTCGACTAAAGGCGGTGCTCCAGCATGGTCGCAGTCAAATGACTGAAACAAGTAAAAGAGTAAAAGAGAGAGAGTATACACATAATTGTATTTACATAGATATGCATATAAACCAAATAAAAACACAATGGAAGAGTTAATCAGATCTTTAATGCTCGGTTACAATTGTTTCGGTACCAACTCTGTTTTGGATGCCAGTTCCCATGAAAGTTCCGTGTTGGGAAGTTACATAATATTTGCGATTTTGGCACTTCTTCAGACTTGCACTGATAATGTAAGAGCGTATCTTTTGTGCAGGTCTGAAGAAGTGCCACCCTAATGTTTAAAACCTCAAATAGTATCTTAATTTCTACGTGGAACGTTTACGTGAATTGGCATCGAAAACAGAGATGGTACAGAAGCAATTGTAACTAGTCGTTAAAGATATGATAAACTCGTTCTTTATTTTCTTATCTTACCCAACGCTAAACCTGCAGAAAAGTTTTATCGTTGTGTCACCTGAATAATTTACACCTGAAGAGTTTTGATCTTACTTACTCCAAGAGGGTACATAGCCTAAAACTGAGGTTGAATGCTACACTGGAAATGCTTCCATCTTTCTACTCTTCCAGGACCTCATATATATATGCACATACATTTATATACATATTATACGTACACATACATACATACATACATACATACATACACACACGCACGCACGCACGCACGCACGCATGCACACATGCACACATACATACATACATACATACATACATACATACATACATGCATGCATGCACACACTCACACATATAATCTATATATATAATTTAAGAGTGTGCGTATAAAGGAAGTTATCACCTGGAAATATATGCACATATACACACACGTATATAGATAAAAGAATACGATTCTATATACATACATTCAAATACACGTGCAACCATACATACATATATACAAACAAACATAAACATACCCATTGATACAAGCACAAGAAAATGGTATTGAATTCATAAAGCCTGATGTAGAGTCTAACTATTAAAACTGAGCTACCGATTCTCATGTGCCAATTCTCCATTATCCATTACAATATAAAAGGTTTAAATTGATATTCTATATTTGGTCATACAAATTTTAAATCGAAAAGATTCTGCGACTTAAAACTTCTAGAATTTAAAATTAACTAGACATTGTGATTTACACCTGAGAGTGTCAGTATTTGACCATACATACATGCATGTGCATGTGTATGTGCATGTATTGATGCATCTATGTCTGTGCGTGTGTCTTTGTGTGTGTGTGTGTGTGTGTGTGTGTGTGTGTGTGCATGTGTGATTGTGTGTATGCAATCACAACCATTAGCTTACAGCTGTTTCTACTATAAGATGCAGCGCACTCACAGCTGGGTGTAATATCCAGTAGCTTCTTTGGAGCCATGAAAATGAAGTGTATTTCGGGAAACATATTTATGGCTCCGGGGAAGCCCTAGCATGTTGTACAAGCATTCACATCTCAGTGCCACTAAAGTATTGTGAAGGTGCTCCAACGATTCTGCCAACCTGGCGTTCTAATAATAAGGTTCTAAAATCTTGGCACAAAGCCAGCAATTTGGGGGGGAGCACATAAGTTAATTATATCGACCCCCAGTGTTCGACTGGTACTTATTTATCGACTTTGAAAGGATTAAAGGGAAAGTCGACCTCGGCAAAATGCCACTAAGCATATTGCCTGGCGTGTTAACGATTCTGTCAGGTCGACGACTTACAGGCGCCCTAGTGATAATAATAATGATAATAATAGTAGTAGTAGTAGTAGTAGTAGTAGTAGTAGTAGTAGTAGTAGTAGTAGTGAGGAAACCTTATAACCATGTGTTGAGAAGGATTCTTTAGAGTTTGAATAATTCATCTCGGGAAACACGAGTGTTTCGTTCAACATCCTTAAACAACACTTATTCAGAGACCTTTTGAGCGGGGTGGGTTAATCGACCTGGGCCCCGCCTGCAAGGTCATGTGCTGTTTATCTTGATATGAGATCACCATGTAGCACACATATGGTTGTTAGCTATGAATTCCTTAGCAATTCCAGTCGTTATTTACAGTTATTTACAGTTTCAATGTGTTGAACTGGAATATGAGCGAAAGAAGGAAGAATGACAGGAAAATCCGTAAGCTGCTGACTTGCAATAAGATGCACCACCCAAAGGCAGACGCAGATCGTCTTTACCTATCCAGAGCTCAAGGAGGTCGAGGCTTGATCCAATATAAAATCTCTTACAAAACTACCACAATTGGACTGACAAAATACCTTGAAACATCTAACGACTGGATGTTAAAGCTCGTTGAAAACCATGTAAGACGCAAGAAGCTACATTCTGCTATGAAGGAGAGTAAAATATTTTCAAGTGAGTTTATGCATAATACCCAGGTTGAACAGCATGATGGAAATGCAGCAATTGTAGTTGCAAAGAAGGTGAAAACAATAGCAAAGCAAAATGCGTTTGAACAATTGGCTGATAGGTGGGAACAAAAACCTCTGCATGGCAAATATGTGGACCGTAGCAGAAAAGCTGATGTAGACCAGAAGCACACACATCAGTGGCTACGGAGCTCAGGGCTAAAAGCAGAAAGTGAAGGCTTTATCTTGGCTTCTCAAGATCGGAACTTATTGACCCGGAACTATCAGGCCAATGTGATGAAAATGGTCCAAAGTGCCGATACTGCAACGCCGAAAGGATGAAAGGCAAAGCCGATCTCGGCTTTAATAATAATAATAATAATAATAATAATAATAATAATAATAATAATGCACAAGACCTGAAATTTTGGGGGCAAAAGGGCTATTCGATTGCATTGATTCCAGTGCGTAACAGGTACTTATTTCATCGACCCCCCGAAAAGATGAAAGACAAAGTAGATTTCGGCGAAATTTGAAATCAGAACGTAAGGACGGATGAAATGCTACAAGGCATGCTAACGATTCTTCTAGTGCCGGGCCAGCAATTTTGAGGAGACGGAATAAATTGACATTATCGACCCCAATACGTGAATGGTACCTTTTTTTAAAAAATCGAACCTCGAAGAATGAAAAGAAAAGTTGACTTCGGCAGGATTTGAACTCAGAACGTAAAGGCGAATGACTAAATAACGCAGGCCATATTATCTGAGATTCTAACGATTTTACCAATGAACCAATAATGGTTTGATCAAACAAAATTGGAACAGTGAGCATAAGGTGTATTTGTCACGTACAGGTGGGAATGCTCCAGTATAGGCTCATTCCAATAACTAAAGCCAATATAAACAAAGTATAAAAATATATAAATAAACACAGGTGCAGGTGTGGTTGTATGGTAAAAAGTTTGCTTCTCAACTACATGGTTTCGGGTTCAGTCCGACTGCGTGGCACCTTGGACAAGTGTCTTCTACTAAAGCCTCGGGCCGACCAAAGCCTTGTGAGTAGATTTGGTAGATGGAAACTGAAAGAAGTCCGTCGTATGTGTGTGTGTGTGTGTGTGTGTGTGTGTGTGTGTGTGTGTGTATTTATGTGTGTATGTATGTATCTGTGTTTGTCTTCCAACCCACTGCTTGACAACCTATGTTGGTGTGTTTATATCCCCGTAACTTAGCGGATCGGTATAAAGAGACCTATAGAACAAGTACTAGGTTGAAAAGAAGAAGTCCTAGGGTCGATGTGTTCGACTAAAAACGTCTTTAAGGCGGTGCTCCAGCATGGCTGAAATCAAATGACAAAAACAAGTAAAAGAATAAAGCATCAAAGACGCGATGAGAGCATTTTAGGGAGCCTGGTGTGAAAACCGTAAGTAAACAATTTGTCATTAAGGACCACACGTATTACATACCTGCATCTATCATCGTCAACAACAAGGCCACCACAAGCCTCCCCGTAACAGTACTCCATCACCGCGCCAATCTATCTTAGCCAGGAAATCTTCCCCACATCCTACAACCGTATACTTCACCATTCTCTGCACTACATTTCACCCCCTTTACCGATGCTATCTAATCCAGAGCCCCCACCTAATCCACAACCGCCCCAACCCCGACGATTCATCCACCCATCCATTTGTCCTATCTCCTCCTCCACAATAAATCTATCAAACAGTTTTCTATAAGCCTCCACCCTCTTCATTCTGCTTGTTTGTTTTGTCTTTGTCTGTCTGTCTGTCTGTCTGTCTATCTGTGTGTCTTAGGGGAGTCTGGGAGTCTTTATTTCTGCCGAGGACTTTCTAACTATCAAGCCATGAATCTACATCTATACACCACATGTTCCTTTGTGCGTATCTGTGTCTCTGTATTTACACCCATACGTACACACACGCGCGCACACACACACATACATACATGCATACATCCATCCATACATACAGACATACATACATACGTACATACATGCACACACACACACACACACACATATATAATGTGTATACATATAAGTACATCTACATAGATGTATATATAAAATATATATCTATATGCATATCATATATATAATTATGTAGCTACATATATATTATATTTGTGCATATACACACATATATATATATATATATATATATATATATATATATATATATATATATATATACACACATACATACATACATACATACATACATGCATACATACATACATACATACATACATACATATATACATACATATACCATCATACACACAGACACACACACATATGCAGTATACTTAAATAAGTACAATAAATACATGCAATTGTGCACGAGAATATTTGTTTATATAGGTAGACATGAACACTCACACACACACACAAAGGTATATACATCATGTATATATTTTCTGTGTAGACACACACACACGCAAACACACCCACACACATCCACGCAATAATATAACACTCCATTTTATCGTTGTTCCGTGTGTTTCGTCTCCATCTTCTATCTTCTTGCTCATCTTCTGTTTGTTTAACCACCCAGCCAGCCAGCCAACCAACCAGCCAACCAGCCTACCAACCAACCAACCAGCCAATCAGCCACCCACCTACCCACCTACCCACCCAGCTACACTCTGCACCCAGCCAACTAGCCAGGCGGTCATGTAGTACCCCAGTATTTAGGGCTGATCACAGAGAAAAACTTCTAGCTTTTAGCTGGGGTTCATTTTTATAGACATTGGTCCCGCTTGGTGGCGTGTGTAATTAGGGGCTAAGAGAACCGACAATACCCCTCCCTTTCTCTCTTTTTCCATCTCTTTCTCTCTGTGGCTGTCTGTCTGTCTGTCTCTCTCCCTTTGCTTTTTTTTTCTCTCTCTCTCTCCCTCTTCCGACACATGCACACGCACAGGAATAAACTGATACCCATGGACACGCACTAATACACATACTCTCATATAATCGTGCACACATAATCGACACACTCATGCACAGATTATACATACACACAAACACACACACACACACACACACACACACACACACATATATATATATATA
>NC_069002.1:15783612-15784714 GCF_001194135.2 Octopus bimaculoides
ATATATATATATAAAGAGAGAGAGAGAGAAAGTGAGAGAGAGAGAAAGTGAGCGAGGAAGAGATAGATAGATAGATAGATAGATAGATAGATAGATAGATAATGCCAGTCTACGGGATTACCCTGGGTATTACGCCGGAAAGACGTTTTGCTTTACAGCGTATCTTCAAACCGTAAACCTGTTGGCCTATGGCCTCACTAGAAAATGGAAGAGGAAAAGACTTCGTTATTCTGTCAACAACAGAGGATTGTCTCTCTTTGGCCGTTATTCGTAATTGACAGGAATTTCCTGAAGTGCAAACAGGGTCCGAAGACTTTCGTTCTGGAGTTAAGGATGTTCCCTGTATCGAGGGAGTCCTTTAATATCCTCATCCGTTCGGCTATGCACGATTTACAACGAACATTGACAACACTCGAACGGGGAGATACATCGGATGCTCCGGTAACACGTCCAAGCAACGCCTCTCCAATCCTCTTTCAGGATACTGGAAAGGAGATACGCAACGTCATTAGCTTGCCATATATGGCAGCTGAAGGATGAAGGGATTCCACGCATAATATCATAGGGAATCTTAGAAAATCCAAGCCCCCTACATAAACGGGACCAAATGTTGTAAATTGTGCATAACCGAACGGACGAGGATATTGAAGGACTCCCTCGACCCAGGGAACATCCTTAACACCAGAATGGAAGTCTTCGGACCCTGCTTGCACTTCAGGAAATTCCTGCAGGCATTCTTGGATCCACACCCTAACTGAGTCAATTACGAATAACGGCCAAAGGGAGGCAATCCTCTGTTGTTGATATAGAGTAACAAAGTCTTTTCCTCTTCCAATTTCTAGAGAGGCCACTTGCTAGAGAGGCCATAGGTCAACAGGTTTAGGGTCTAATGAGACGCTGTAATAAAGCTAAGCACTTTATGGACGTGAAACCTAAAGTAATCTCATAAACCTGCCTTATCTATCTTTATCTACATACTATACTGCTCTATAACTTAGGGTTCTTTTCGGGCCATAATTGACCGCTAAATCCACAGGTTTTTTTTACTTTCTCTCTTTCGTTATTCTCTCTCTCTCTCTCTCTCTCTCTCTCTCTCTCTCTC
>NC_069002.1:15784724-15787411 GCF_001194135.2 Octopus bimaculoides
TCCCTCCCTCTCTCTCTCTCTCCCTCTCTCTCTCTGTTTATCTTCACGATAGTTCTATGGCAAACATATTGCGGAGTTCCTTCTAAATAAAACAGTCAAGACGTGTTTAAACGCTGGGGATATTTTGGGCGAAATATTTTAATTTGAAGCAATACATTGTGTGTGTGTATGTGTGTGTAGGAAACGACACAGTTTGCAACCATTGTTACAAATCCTTTGAAAATCATACAAACATGAAATCGGTTAAGTGTCGATGTAATCGATTTACCCGCTCTTCGGAAATTGGTGGCTTTGTGCCAAAATTTGAAACCAAGACTAATATAAATAAATCTTCCTTTACATTCTCAGCATATTTCAGCTTCATTTCTTTGTTTCTATACAACTACCTTTGTGGATAAGTAAATGTTTTACACACAGACACATACATATACATGTATAAACACACTCACGTGCACAGACGCGCGCGCGCGCGCACATACTCGCAATCACATACACACACACACACGTATATGCTCCATAGAATAATATTTATTTCTATAGAATATTAAATAAAAATATGAAATATTTTTTGAAATATTTAAAATATTTTAAATTAAAAAGATGTGAATGTGTGTGTGTGCGTGTGTTTGTGTGTGTGTGTGTGTGTGTATATACAATTGTATGTATGTATGCATGTATGTATGTATGTATATATGTATGTATGTGTAAGAGAAAATGAGGAGTGAGTTAGAGAGCAGAGGAAGTGACGTAATCACCGGCATTAAAGAAAACCACTCAGACGCACAGACAGACATACACACACACACACACTCTCTCTCACACACACGCACGCACACACGCACACACACACACACACGCACACACGCACACACACACACGCACACACACGCGCGCACACACACACACGCACCCTCCGCGCGCGCATACTGTAGTAATATAAATTCCATATGGCATCATTTCCCAGATTCCACGAGAGGAACCAATACCATCAGTTGTATTAATCGATATCATCAATAACAACTGATTTGAATTTACGAGTCTTTCCATTCGTAACTGGTCAATTATTTGCAGAAGAGGGATTAAATATAACTGGTACTTATCAGTGGCTATTGTTGACTAATCCATGAGAAAAACCTATGATAAACGACACTCCAATCAAGACAAACCCGTCTATATTTTTGCGTTGGATTACCTGATCTTACAATAATCTTATAGATTCTCTCTCGAAAGGTGTTGTAATTTAGCCCCAGGTCAGCCATGAATGAGAAGATTTATGACACAAAACGTCTCCCCTCACGATTAGTTACCTATTCTCTTTATATTTCATGCTAAATTATTCAATATACACTTCATTCTTTTAAGATGAAAGACTGAGGTTTGAAGGCAATTTTCCTGTCCTGTCCAGCAGACCCAGCTGCCATATAAACGCCAACACCGTTTTACCAAGTCTTTTATATATTTTGTTGACTGAAATTAAAATGGCTTCCCTTTCTAGAAGGGAAAACAAGTACTTGGTTTCTAACTTTGACACCAAGCTATACACCTGGAGAAAAATAACAGATAATCGATTGAACTGACCTCAGTATAAATTTATTCACTCCTTGAGCAAAAAAAAGAAAAAGGAAGCATCGATTTGATTTGAAATCATTATGCCATTCTTTTGAAGTTTTTATTCAGATGTAGGTTTTGAGGCTAATTAGGAAAATCCCATTCAGTTTTTGGAGAAATCTACAAGCAAGTTTTAGACAGTCTAACCGGTGTTTGTATTTACATTGCTCAAGGAGTGAATAAATTCATACCAGTAATATACTAGGTTCAATTAAATTGAAACAAGTAAAAGAGTAAAAGAAAAAAGAGTATTCTTTTACTTTTAGGTCCATAGTAAAAACCACAAGGTTCGACGTTTCAACGATTTTATCAATAAAAGTTTCCCTCCAAATCTTCAACAAAAAATTACAGTTTTTCTACCGTATAAGATGACCATCACAGACCCCCAGCACTCATCCACTCCACCGCATAGCTGCATCTTTGAAACTTTGAAATTTCAAACTGAATTCTTGATGGATTCTTTATATTTCCTTATTTATTTACATCTGATATTTTTGAGTGAATTAATGATCACTTAGGAGGGAAGGATTGTTTACTACAACAAAACTCATCACTAAATACTCATAAATATTCATTAATGAATAAGACAAAACAAAAATAGTATCTCATTAAGCTAGTAATTAAAATATATTCCTTCCTGTCTTTCAATGAAATGAGAAGGAAATAAAGTGGAAAGAAATATTTATATTAGGAAGAATTGATTGTTGGGGGAAGACCAAAAGCAAGGGAACCTAAAGAGAGAGAGAGAGAGAGAGAGAGAGAGAGAGTAAGGGACTTTGATAGCAAGGGAACGTTTTCAAGTGGTTACATGACATGCTAGAAATAACCGTTAAATTTACAGCGAATCCTTTCTTAGGAACATAAAAAGTAACATGTATTAATATATGAAAATTTATAGAAGCATATGTATTCATATATGTGTATGTGTGTGTGTGTGTGTGTGTGTGTGTGTGTGTGTGTGTGTGTGTGTGTGTGTGTGTAATTTTGGAGTTTTGAAATGCACATTCATTTTTGTTTAACTAATTGTTAATTAAGCCATGTAATATCTATCAATTCTTCTTCCATTTGATAGATCCACA
>NC_069002.1:15788173-15788428 GCF_001194135.2 Octopus bimaculoides
TATACACACACGCACACACAACACGGAATAAGCATGAATTGATAACAGCTTCATATTGTATGACGTCCTGCACCGAAATCCCATCAGAGCCACCACCGTAAACCACACCACTACCATCACCACTACCACTGCAACCACCAACACGACTGCCAACATCACCTTCACTTCCACCATCGCCTTCACTTCCACCATCAACTTCACCTCCACCACTACCACCACCACCACCACCACCACCACTTCCACCACCACCACAAC
>NC_069002.1:15791446-15792127 GCF_001194135.2 Octopus bimaculoides
TATATATATGTATATATATATTCATATATATGTATATAGAGATATATAAATATACATATACACGTATATGTATTATATATATATATATATATATATATACATATGCATATAGATATACATACATGTATATATACACATATATATATATATGTATGTAAATGTATGTGTGTGTATGTATGTATACACAATAATCGATTAAGGAAGGAGAAGAGTGGGTATTACTCTTTATTGCGTACGACGATCGTTTCGACCCATCCTGAGACTATCTCGTATGGGTGAGATGCTGCGTTTCACATTGTGTTTCATCTGCGGATGACATCAGGTAAAACAAACTGTACTAGTACTTTGCTGAACACATCACCACACCAATCGACATATACCCATTAGTCCAAAACTTGTATGTATATAATGCATATATACATGTATATGCATGTATGCATATACACGCATGTCTTTTTCTTGTTTGAGTCATTCGATTATGTTACTACATTAACAAAAAAAATACATAACACTACAGACGCACACACACAAACACACACACACACACACACACACACACACACACACACACACACGAGAACATGCTTACACATATAATGACACTCACACACACAACGCACACACACACAGACACACACAGACACACACATGCACACGTTAACACTATATCTTATGTTGTAG
>NC_069002.1:15795219-15797063 GCF_001194135.2 Octopus bimaculoides
AAGTTTGAAAACGCCAATATATAAAAAATGAATTTTAATTTATAATTTTGTCAGAGATATTTTTAACATGTTTCGGTTCTTGGAAAAACGAACCTTATCAAAAATACATATTTAAAAAAATGAAATTAAATGAAAAGTTCATAATTGTTCCTTACTGGTGTCAACAGTCCACGTGGGACCATTTTTTGTTGGTTGTAGTAGTATTAGTTACCGTGGGGGTGTTTAGTTCACAGGTGATCTAAGCGACTAGGTTCGCTAGGTAAGTGCTGTAACGGATTACCAGGGCTCCAAAGTCATAGCCGTGACGGGATTTATAAAACCATTGTAGATTTCCGATATAGCGGATATATAATTCATAAAGAAGACAATAAACGTTTAGGCAAGGCAAACATCTCAAGCCATATACGTTATTATTACTGGAAAAATTCAAAATCTTACAGCTGTTTCTTGGATATCCCACACACACGCACACACACACACACACACACACGTACACACGAAGGTTGTTGAAAAGTTCCGGGCTTTAAGGGTATCGCGAAAGGCTTGGCTGGAGGCCCAATCTTCTGAGTTCCTTTATAGGGCTCAAAAAACAAATGAAGGACCGCTGCAATAAATGAGAATGGTATATATTGGATAACCTCATAATTAACTGATACTCTTGAATTTTGTTTTAGCTAAAACCAGGAACATTTCAGCACCACTCGTATGTACATGTGTATGTGTGTGTGTGTGTATGTGTGTGTGTGTGCATGATGTATGTGTATATAACCATGCAATCACAAGCATTTATGCATATATATAATCACATAAATCCAAATCAGTGTGTGTGTGTGTGTGTGTCTGCGTTCGTGTGTGTGTGCGTTCATGTGTGTGTACGTGTGTTTGTGTGTGTGTGTGTGTGTGTGTGTGTGTGTGTGATGTGTGCGTATAATAACAATGCAAACACTCATGCATGCAATCACAAGCATTTATGCATATATATAAACACATAAATCCAAATGAGTGTGTGTGTGTGTTCGTGTGAGTGTGTACGTGTGTTCGTGTGTGTGTGTGTGTGTGTGTGTGTGTGTGTGTCTGTGTGCGTGCGTGCGTGCGTGTGTATGTAGTTATGTAGTTGTGCATCCGCTACAAATCATTGGATCTTAATTGTATTAAGGTAAGAAATTAATAGTAAAAATATTTATTAAATGTGATTCCTCTTCTAATAACATCTTAAACCATAGAGAAACCATTTAAATAAACATTAAGCTCAATAAATGACTTCGCCATACAAAATAAATATTATGTTATGAAGTAGGAAGGCTTTCCAACACCAACACGCCATTGCTATCTTCCCCACCACTCTCTTTCTCTCTTTTTCTCTCCGTTTATCTCCTCCTCCGCTCTCTCTCTAAGTATCTGTCTATCTAATTTAATCTATCTATCTATCTATCTATCTATCTATCTATCTATCTATCTATCTATCTATCTATCAGTAATTCACGTTATCTACCCATCAATCAATCTATCTGTTTATCCCCCTCTCCACCTCGGGTGGCCATTGGACGAACTGTAACTCCGACCACTTCTCTTTTCATCTCTTCTTTACAATTTCTTACAAATTAGTTTCATAAATAAACGTTATAAAAGCGTTTTCTTTTCCTTTACAATGTCTATTGTGATGGGGTCCACTTTAGAGAGAAACAGAAATAGAAGTGAAAGAGAGAGAGAGAGAGGGGGAGAGAGAGAAAGAGAGGGAGAGAGAGAGAGAGTGAGAGGGTGAGAGAGAGAATTGTACAGTTATACAGACATATATACATATGTATATATATATAATATATAATATATATATATATATATATATA
>NC_069002.1:15798407-15800683 GCF_001194135.2 Octopus bimaculoides
ATATATATATATATATATATATATATATATATATACATATATATTTATACATTCATACATACGATATAAATGCAAGTGCATACATATACAGATGCACACATACACACACACACACACAAAAATATATATATGCGCATATATATATGTATGTATGTATATATATGTATATCTATATATGCATGTATACATATATGTCTGCATAAATATATATATATATTTATACGCACACACGCACGCACGCCCACCCTCCACATATGTATGAGGGTATGTGTGGATATGTGTGTATGTATATACATATATTTATACATATACATATATACACACATATATACACACATATACATACACATGGATTATATATATATGTTTATATACATACTCATACATATATTAATACTTACAAATATACATACATGCATGAATACATAGAAATATGAGAACTCACACATATTCACCTGTTCTCATACCTACATATAGAGGTGAAATTACATTTTAGTTAAATATTTGTTTTGTATTGAACTGACAAGACTTCATTAATTTGAAAAAAATTTAAATATACATACACACAAAATAATGCGTATATGAGCGGGTATATACATACATACATACATACATATATATATATATATATATCAACTGTGTAAACCAAATGATATGTTTTAGTATGATATGCAATGTCACATAGCTATTGCATGTAGAACGATATTCTTTTCTACTCTAGACACAAGGCCCGAAATTTTGGGGTAGGGGGCCAGTCGATTAGATCGACCCCAGTACGCAACTGGTAATTAATTTATCAACTCTGAAAGGATGAAAAGCAAAGTTGACGTCGGCGGAATTTGTCATATAGAACGATATTATTTATGTTCTCATTTAGATTTGTATTTGTGTAATATCAAATATTATATAATTTGATATAAATTGTTATCCTATAGTACCCCATAATGTTATTCTCTATTACCACATATTGTTTTCATTCAAAAGAATGTACTAAATTTTATTAATATATTATAGATTTAGTTAGAATATGATATCGTATCATATCTGATGCGATTATATTGCTATATTTCAATATGTTGGGATTTATATATTATACTGTCATACTCCAGCATATATCCCAACGCAATTATATATATGTATATATATATATATACGCACATACACATTTGTTTCTTGTAACATAATGTAATAAAATTTTCCCCGATGGTCCGTTTTGGTTAAGTATTGAATTGAACTTGTTAACGTCAAATGCAGGGTTTCAAACAAACATAATGGTTAAAAGGATGTCGGAACAAGTTATATGAATTTCTGTTTATCATATTTTGTTATATATGTATATATATATATACGTGTGTGTGTGTGTGTGTGTGTGTGTGTGTGTGTGTGTGTGTGTGTTTAAGTGTCTTTAACTATATCCTCGGTCCGATCAATGCCTTGTGAGTGCAGTTGGTAGACGGAAACTGAAAGAAGTTCATCGTATATATATATGTATATATATATACATACATATATACACGGTCGCAGTCAAATGACAGAAACAAGTAAAGAGAAATGTGGAGTGGGGTGAAGTGGGGGAATGAGTGAGTGTGAGTGTATGTGTGCGTGTGTGTGTGTTTGTGTGTATGTGCGTGTAAGTGTTATACTAACCTTCAAACGATATTTGGAGAAATGTCTTCAGTAGATACCTATCAAACCACCCATACTTGAACATATCTCAGTCTAACCCTAACCCTAACCCTAACCCTAACCCTAACCCTAACCCTAGCCCTAACTTCCTTCTTGAATGGGTCATGATACCAGAAAATCTGACTTAAAAGATTCTGCTCTTAAGTTAGACCTGATCTGGGCCAATTTGGATCGAGACATACCCAAGTAATAAGACTGTGATGAAACTATGTCAGCTCTTTAACCAGCTACACTGTGATGTCATATACTGTAACGAATTATCATATTATATTCTATGTTATATTAACATATTGTACACTGTAATATCATATCTTTGATAATATTCTTTATGTAAGTGATATTGTATTATAGACCCGTGCGTGGGACGTTAGAGTGCCGGACTGACAATTATAAGTCCGTAGGTTCGAATTCTACTGCAGGCTGTGTGTTGTCCTTGATCAAAGCACTGCCATTTTTGTACATAACTGTAGTCTACTCAGCTATAAATGAGTACATCCCTTCTATATGTCTCTCTGTCTCCCCCTCTCTCTCTCTCTCTCTCTCTCTCTCTATATATATATATATATATATATATATATATATATATATAT
>NC_069002.1:15801125-15802105 GCF_001194135.2 Octopus bimaculoides
CATTCTATCTCCCACACACAGCCCCTCGTTCTTCGATCACCGTTTGTTATCTCCCCCTTTTCTTAGCTCTCCTGAAAAAAGAATTTCTAACTTCCGGTCAGTCATTATTAGCCATTATTATGATTGACCGTTGACTGAACACTATTCAATTTCTTTTCTCCGTGTTTTTCTCCTTGTCTCCGTATTCTTTCTGTTGAAGAGCGTAGCTCGAAACGTCAAAGACTTTCCGTATTCCTGAGCGTCATACTAATACATCCTTTTGTTATTTACACCACCTGTCCTCGTCTGTTGTTGTTTTTTCGTACATTCTCCTATATATAATCTTATATATATATAGTTTAACATGGCATATAATGTTAAAATATTATATCATTATCTCTTTATAATACATCTTTATATTGCACATACTGCACTATACACTTTTAGCCCCATATTTGTGGCCATGAGTCAAAGTTAGAAGATTAAAAATTCAACGCTCAACAAGGATATGGACCTAAAAATTTCCAAAGCCGTCTTTGTTGTAGATTATATAACAAGCCAAAGTTGGTACTCGACTAATATGCAACTCCTCCATGATCAAACACTACTAACTTTCATTTTTCATTAAATACCAGTGGCAAACTGAGGTCGATTCATTCCAGTCAATATCACACCAGATGACACTTGGTGGTGGTGATGGTGGTGGTGGTGGTGGTGGTGATGGCAGTGACGGCGGTGGTTGTGTTAAGATAAAGTGTAACTACTACTATTACTACTGCTGCTGCTACTACAACAACTACTACTACTACTAATAATAATGATAATGATAATAATAATAATAATAATAATAATAATAATAATAATAATAATAAAAATAATGATAATGATAATAATAATAATAATAATAATAATAATAATAATAATAATAATAATAATAATAATAATAGTAATAACAATAATAATAATAATAATAATAATAATAATATAACATACAGAAAATT
>NC_069002.1:15803469-15806781 GCF_001194135.2 Octopus bimaculoides
TATATATATATAAACATACATTAATATATATATATATATAAACATACATTAATATATATATATATATAAACATACATTAATATATACATATTTACATATACATGTCTAATAACACACACATATAGACATGTATGTATGTATATATATATATATATATATATATATACATGCATATTGTATATACATACATACATGCATGTATTTGTGTATTGATGCACATTATAGTATGTATGTCTGTGATAGAGTTTGTATGTTGACATCACTAAAAGATGATGCTGGTTACTATCTTTCGTACCGTAGCCTTTCGTGAAACAGTGATCGATAGATATCAGATTTAAAAATATGCTCGAGGTTTTGGTCATAAAATTGTTTACTTGGTTCGACATCGTTAACAAACTTTTAAATTATTTAATGCGGTGCTCCAGTATGGCCACAGGACAGAGACTGAAATAAGTATGACACTAAGTGAATATAAATCGTCCAGCCCCTTACGTCCGCCATCACAATGAACTCCCTCTGCTCCGTTACAAATTCACTTAATGAATCCCCGTATTTATTACTACCAGGTTCGGTCTTGGTCGGTGGTAAAAACACATTACTGTGTCAATTCCTACCTGTCCATTAAATCCTCGTTTAACCAACCCCAATAAAAAATGCTTCGGATATTCCGGACTAATTCATAATAATATAATACTCTGCCTTCACAAAAGGGTAGAATATAAAATTATTATGAATAACTCTGAGTAGAGAAAAGGGTGAAGCGATTTACATGTTTATATACCAATTTATGCAGCGTGTATATTGAAGTTTCTATAGTCTATATAATGCATAGAGTGTATATTCAAATTTCTTTTGTGTATATGTGTATAGTCTATATTAAAACCTCTTTTTTACACAATTATTTCTATTACACTGTTAGCTTCTTATTTAACGGACTTTTGTCATTCACAGATCCTCCACCAACACCTCGTATTAGTCCGTTAAATCGAGGTTTTACACTATCTTAACGCAGATTGCTCAGTACCCCGACTAAACTCAGTTCTTCTCTTCTAAAATCATATTAAAACAGGGAGGGTACAAGGTTAGAAGGGAATACAGTTCCAGAAGAAAAGGACGTAATAACATTATTTAGAAGGGCACACTCCTTTTCTTGACGTCAGCACGTGCCCCTCAGCCACCACCACCACCACCACCACCACCTTGGGTCCGCTCCTGAAGGTGGTCAGTCAAACAAGCTAAAGTAGCCGAATCGGTCGAGCATCGGACAAAATGTCTTGCGCAAGTTAGTCACGTTAGTACTACATCTTGATTTCGATTCTCGTTTGCGTTGAACTTGCCATTCATACATCCAGTGGCTGAAGAAATAAATACTAGTCATATAAACGGATGTTTAATCAAGAATTTCTTCCTATATAAAACGTGACTGCGTTACAAATGAACAGCAACCACATTTTCTCTCAATCCCACCCAAAATTTTTGAAGATTGAAAATTCACTTTATTCAATGGGGTTAACCAGAAGAAAACCTCTACATGTATGCTTAATCTAGTCGAAACTACAGTCATATGTGACACGTTTTACTTATTACCGCATTGAAGGAGGAAAGGTTACCTTAGAAAATTTAGTTTTAGTTAAAATAAGTGTGAATAAAAAAGGAGATAGTCCTGGTCGGAAGAGCTTTGATCTGGCACCTGTTTAAGGATGGTGTAAAGTTAGCCAAGAACAGGAGACAAGGAAGATGTGTCGTTGAAGCTTCTTTCTAAGATTTAGAATAGAGATTAATTTGGGGATCCAGAGCAAAGCAAAACTGGTAAGGTAGAAGTAGAAATTTACTTCATTGTATCTACACGAGTATATTACTGGTACTCAGTTCATCCTCACATTATCACAAGTAAGGCTGCGTTGTAAGACATTTTCTTCTCACCCTCATAGTTCTAGGTTCAGTCCCACAACGTGGAACATTAGGCGGCCCCGGGTCGACCAATGACTTGTGAGTGAATCTGATAGACAGAAGCTGAAATAAACCCGTTGTGTGAGTGCGTGTGTGTGTGAGTGCGTGTGTGTGTGTGTATGTGTGTGTGCGTACGTGTGTGTGTGCGTGTGTGTGTATGTTTGCATATATGTCTGTGTGTGTATGCGTGTGCGTGCATATACTCTTTTACTCTTCTACTTGTTTCAGTCATTTGACTGCGGCCATGCTGGAGCACCGCCTTTAGTCGAGCAAATCGACCCCAGGACTTATTCTTTGGAAGCCTAGTACTTATCCTATCGGTCTCTTTTGCCGAACCGCTAAGTTACGGCGACGTAAACACACCACCACCGGTTGTCAAGCGATGTTGGGGGGGACAAACACAGACACACACACATATATATATATCCATATATACGACGGGCTTCTTTCAGTTTCCATATATATCTATATATGTGTTTCTTGGTGCTTGTCTCCTTCCAGCGTTTAACAAGTTGTGTCGGTTTGTTTACCTCTTCGCAACATAGCGGTCCGGCAAAATAGCCCAATAAAATAAGTACCAGATTAAAAAAAAAATAAATATTAGAATCGATTCTCTTGATTACAGACACTTCAAGGCCGAACACAAGCATGGGTGCAGTCAAATGACTGAAAGAACTTCAACAATAAAAATATTAAGAGTGGGCAACAGTCACCTGTGCATGGGATTGACCTTAGGAAATGGGAACCGAAATATGAGAGAGGGGACAAATTTTTTAGAAACAGGAAAACAGGAGACAAGGGGACATTTTGCCTAAGAGAAAATCCGCCATTTATTCATATACATTGCCGTTTACTTACAAATACATGCACACACACACACACACACATACACACACACACACAATCTTCCCCTGAGGGTACATACGTGTGTGGATCTACATATATTATATACGTACGTGCTCACACAAACTCATATACAAACGCTAATGTATATGCATCATTATATATCCAACCAGAGGCACAGAAACTGACTGTCGCATCGGCGGCAAACGCACGTATGATTGCATTTGCATTATGTATATACGTATGCATGGTCTGTATGTGTGTGTGTGTGTGTGTGTATGTGTGTGTGTGTGTAACTCCTTAACTCTTTAACTTGCTTTAGTTCTAAAGCTGCGATCATACTGGGGCACCACTATTGACATACACACACTTATATACGTACATACATACATATATATATTTATATACTTCATCTATTGAGTACTGCTTCCATTGTTTGTATAAATTCTTGAATATACTGTATTGGACCAAAACTCAAGGACACACGCACACACACACGTGTGTATGCCTATATATATA
>NC_069002.1:15808834-15810407 GCF_001194135.2 Octopus bimaculoides
TATATGTGTGTGTATATATATATATATATATATGTACCCATACATATACATACATACACACACTCACACATATATATATATACTTACATGTATGTATATACACATATATATATTTAAGTATACGTACGCGTATACATACATACATATCTCTATATATACAAAGATACATACATATATGTATATATATGTGTATATATATATATGTGTGTGTGTGTGTGTATACATATATATATATATATGTAGGCATACACACACACACACACATATATATAGTTACATATATATATATAGTTACATATGTTTCCTTTGTAGTGTGTGTGTTTAAAAAAGTTAAAGAATTTTTTTTAAAGTCTCATTCTGATGCCATGCGTCACCTTCAAAATTCTCTAACATGTATCCTGCCTACCTGACACAAATTGAACAGACATCACATAGAAATATAGAAAATATCTGTTTATTTTTCATCTCGATCGATCCTCTTTTTTTATACGTTACCTGGAAAATTTCTTCTACAAACTCCTTATAAACCGTTGCAATCTGATTAAAAGTCTCCTAACCGGGGTGGCCATAAATATATCATAAAAGAAATCACCGCAGATGGGTGACTGCTAAGTTGTACATCACCTGAGTCAACAAGGTTTAAACACATGTTATATATACACACACATATACATGTTCATATAGTTATTAGAGAAATATAACTATAAATATATATATGCATATACACATGTATACATGTGTGTACGTATAAGTTTGTTTGTATGTGTGTGAGTGTTTGTGTGTGAGTGTTTGTGTGTGTGTATGGAGAAAGAGATAGAGAAATACGTTTTAGAGTAGTGGAAATCCATATATACATCACTAAGTATTCTAAATATATATGTGTGGGTATGTGTGTGCGCGCGCGCGTGTTCATTATTCTTTTATTCTATTATTTGTTTCAGTCACTTGACTTCGGCCATGCTGGAGCACCACCTTTAGTCAAGCAAATCAACCCCAGCACTTATTCTTTGTAAGCCTAGTACTTATGCTATCCGCCTCTCTTGAGGGGGACGTAAACACACCAGCATCGGTTGTCAAGCGATGTTGGGGGACAAACACAGGCGCACAAATATATACATACATATATATACGACAGGCTTCTTTCAGTTTCCGTCTACCAAATCACAAGGCTTTGGTCGGCCCAAGGCTATAGAAGAAGACACTTGCTCAAGGTGCCACACGGTGGGACTGAACCCGAACCATGTGGCTGGTAAGCAAGCTCCTTACCACACAGCCACTCTTGCACCTGTATACACTTACATACATACACGTGTGTGCAAGCTTGGAAGTATAACACAAATGTAATAATATACATCCATACACATAAAACTGTACATATGTACAAAGACATGCATACAGAAGGGCGAATACTTATACATCTATGTATGTACTGTGTATATGCAGATGGGTACATGTTGCGTATATGAATAAATGTATGTATGATGCATACTATATCTGTATCTATAGATGCATCCATGCATGTATGCACACCTGCATAAATATATATATATATATATATATATATATATATATA
>NC_069002.1:15811522-15812686 GCF_001194135.2 Octopus bimaculoides
TATATATATATATATATATATATATATATATATATATATATATATATGTATGTATATATATATACACATATATGCGTGTGTGTGAGCGTATGTATATATATGCGTGTGTATATACATACGCATGTATGTGTGTGTTTATATATATAAATAAATATATGCATATACGTATGAATGTGTATATGTATATATAAATATATATATTTATACATGTGTGTGTGTGTGTTTGTATGTCTGTGTGTGTTTGTATGTGTGTGTTTGTGTGTGTGTATTATATTTATAACGTAAAAAACACGTATTTAGGCATATGCAAGCATGTTATATGTGTGTGTGTGTGTGTGTGTGTGTGTGTGTGTGTGTGTGTGTGTGTGTATGTTTAAGAATATTCAGAATGATATTTTATATATCTATACTTATGACATATATACATACACACGTATACATACACACATGCATATGTATAGATATATATTATACAAACATCTCTCTCTCTCTCTCTCTCTCTCTCTCTCTATATATATATATATATATATATATATATATATATATATAGAGAGAGAGAGAGAGAGAGATGTATAAATGTATATATATATATACATATATACAGATCATATACATGTGCGTATAATTAAATACGCATATTTAAATTCCCCATAATTAAGGCATGCATACACACACACATACACAAATATATATATATACTGTGTCGTCTTGTAAGTGTCATTGCGCCAATAATAATAATAAACACACGCACAGGTTCAATATCACTTCTTTATAGTTCATTAATTGTCAACCGATTGCCCAAAATACAACAAACCATAACCGGATATACATATATATATATATATACATATGTCAAAGTACATATGTATTTGCTTTCATGTATGTAGATATATTTTCATGAGATCGTTTCAACACACTCTCTCAAATCAAATCGTTCGCCTGCCAGATACAACTCCGTGAATCTATTATAGACAGATTATGTAAATTTATCTATTTACATAATGTAATGAATTTGGAGAAGTGTCAGGCAAGAAATGCTGGTTATTGATGTGCGTGTGTGTGTGACACAGTATGTGCTTGTGTCTGTGTGTTTGTGCATATATTTATAATGTGTATTATGATGTTGTAAATACATACATATATTTCTGTATGGATATATATATA
>NC_069002.1:15813961-15814514 GCF_001194135.2 Octopus bimaculoides
ACTATAATATTGCAATAATGTATGAATTTCAAGCATGTATATATTGAAAAGACAAGTACAACTAAGATATTAATATATACATGCTTGAAATTCATACATTATTGCAATATTATAGTTTGCTAGTGAAACGAAAATGGCTGCGGAAAATATATACAACGTTGAAAATCTCAATTTGTATATACTATATACACCAAGTCAATATACTGAGCTATCAAAAGTATGTGTTTGTATACGTAAGCACCTGTACATGCATGATTTTAGCAGATGAGAGTACGCATGATTTTGAATATACAATTGTTTCAAAACTATCGAATACACACACACAGTGCTAAGCACATAAGTGCAAAAAATAGTACTTGAATACCAAACATAGAGTAATATGATTTTATTAACGCTGCAACATTATCCCGTAACTGTTACTCGGAGTTTCACGTTCCCGTTCATCTCGACTGTCCGACGAACGGGAACTGAAACTCTGAGTACCAGTTTTGATATAATTTTGGAGCTTTAATAAAATCATATATATATATATATATATATATATATATATATA
>NC_069002.1:15815099-15816188 GCF_001194135.2 Octopus bimaculoides
TATATATATTCGAAACGTCTAGATAGAATAGAGACAGCTGATGAAGGGATATTCCAAGTGGCTTTCCGTTTTTCTATATGTTCGTTCCGTTGTCTGTAGTTTATTGTTCTAACGTCCTGTACCCTGATATGCATGTATATACACATGTAGATGTAAGTATGTACATATATGTGTGTATACATGTATATATATTCTTTGTATTATATATATATATATATATATATTTGTACTGAATGTATGCATATTGTACTAAGTTGCGATAACAGTGTTTAAGTTTCATTTGAATATTATATTTCCTTCTTGTGAAAACAAATGATAATGTCGAACGAGTTGTATACATCCAAACCTTTACACCCTGACATACAGTCGAATGGTGGTCTCACGTAGTTTTTTTCATGAACACACACATGCGCCCCCCCCCCTCACACAAACAAGCTAATGCACACACTCACACGCGCACATACATATACTGCTTTCTCTACACTCACACAAACACACAGATATATTTATAAATATGCTTATATGCATAAAAATAGTTGTACACATATATACTGCTTTGACACAGATTCGTAAAATATAATTTTCGGCAAGAAAATGTTTTAAAAAATTATTACTTCAAAATGACAATGGCTTATATCTTTGTTGTATAACATATACCACATATAATAGATTATTATTATTCAGCAAATATTTCATCCATGGGATACATGATAAATAACAACAAATTGATTACTGAATAAACATTTTAAACAACAGCATAAATAGAATAATATACAATGCAAGTGGTGGTTACAGATTTCTTCGTAAAATATAATGCATGCCATAACATATACAGAATTGTACATATGTGTGTGTATGTCTGTGTGTGTGCATGTATGTATAACTAAACATTTGTCCATACAAACAAGATTAAGAGCGCTCATTACAAGTGTATATATGTATTTTATAATATTTTATTTGTATAAAGTTACAATAACGAACCAGGGATTGCGTGTTACGTGCCTGGTGTTCTTTTATGAAAAGGACCGTTTCATAACCGACACACAGGAAACCTTGGGTCCTTCAATATAGGAATGTGTGTGTGTGTGT
>NC_069002.1:15816288-15816547 GCF_001194135.2 Octopus bimaculoides
GTATGTATGTATGTATGTATGTATGTATGTATGTTTGTAGGTACATATATACGTTCATACAAATTATACATAAACATATACATATATATATATAATTTGGAAGCATTGCTTTGTTTCTCAAAAATATTGAGAATTGTAGCAAACACAAACATACAAACTGATACTTGCAGATGAATAAGCATAAACATATATATATATATATATACATGTATATACATATGTATGCATGTATGCATCTATCTATCTATCTTTCTATATA
>NC_069002.1:15816985-15817737 GCF_001194135.2 Octopus bimaculoides
TATATATATATATATGTATATATATATATATATATATATGCATTCATACATGTATGTATATATACATGTATAAATAAATAAATAGATATATATATATATAGCGATAAAAAAAAAGATAGGTAGATAGATAGATAGATAGATAGATAGATAGATAGATAGATAGATAGAATGATGGATGGATAGACGGATAAACAATATGTATTACACTTTAACGTTAACAATCAACACTCAATCTATACATAATGCATAAAATATATATCTTTGTAAATATAATCAGTATGTAGATACAGGGAGATCGATAAATATTTAAATACATCGATAAATGGTGAGATACTTCTATGTGCATGTAAATACGCATGTACTTTTGCACATATATGTATGCAATAGACGTGATATATATTTTTCTATGCATGTAGACATATTGGTCTATACGCCCTGTTGGATTACGCAATGCTTTATTTTCATATATGAGCTGATACATCATGCGTTAAAACTTACACGCACACTCGCACATGTATATATATATATATATATATATATATATATATATATATATATATATATATATATATGACTAGCGCGTTAGAAGTCATATTATGTGGCAATTACGGTTTTCCTTTTGGGTAAACAATGCATACCGCTCACTATATTAATTTTATATATATATATGAGCATATACAACTCTTTTGAATATACTTGGGCACAAAGAATGTTTAAATCCATACATTTATAGATGTGAGTGTGTGTGTGTG
>NC_069002.1:15817747-15817956 GCF_001194135.2 Octopus bimaculoides
GAATGTTTAAATCCATACATTTATAGATGTGAGTGTGTGTGTGTGTGTGTGTGTGTGTGTGTCTGTGTGTGTGTGTGTAGATGTACATGTACATGCTTATATATGTGTATATATATGTGTATAACATAGTCATATAGAACTAAATGCAGATGTATATAAATGTATGTATGTGTGTGTGAGTATATATATATATATATATATATATATAT
>NC_069002.1:15818661-15820449 GCF_001194135.2 Octopus bimaculoides
TATATATATATATATATATATATATATATATATTTGTATGCGTATATGTGTGTGCGTGTGTGTGTTGTTTGTGTGTATATATATTATAGTATATTATAATATTTTATCATATTATATTATGTACATATAAACACTTATATGTGTATGCATATGTATATGTGTGTATGTATGTACGCATGCATGTATGTATTCATACGTGTTATGTCCCTAACAATACTATGGAAGCCACTTACCGACAGAATCCGTCGTTTCCAACCCTTCGAACGTTTTATTAGCCATTTCCATAAGAGCATCCAGTGGCGAAACTGTTTTCACGATGGACGGAATCGGAGCATCATCATCAACATTAATTTCTTCCTCTTCATCCTCATCCTCCCCATCCTCTTCCCCTTCATCCTCACCTTCCACATCTGACGACGTGTTATTATCACTGTCCGCCCCAGTGTCCCACGGCCGGACGATGCGAGCCCCGTTCGAAATCGTGGTGGCCGTAATGCGAGCGCTGCGATGGTTACCGGTAAAGCTTCTCCGACTCGCCTGTTGGCTGTTGTACTGTTGATGCGGTTGATGATGATGATGCTGTTGTGATTGTTGTTGCTGTGATTGTTGTTGTTGGAGTGGTTGATGAGGATGGTGTTGTTGTTGTTGTGGATGATGATGCTGGTGGTGGCTATTCTGTGTGTTTTGCAACTGTGGGGTACGAAGCGGGTGGTGACCGCGGTAGAAACGACCATTGCTGTTGTTAATAATATTACTTGTTTCATAACTGGTGTTTTTAGTGTTGTTGTTGTGATGGTGCAGGTGGATGTCGCGGTGGTGGTGCGTGCTATTGTTGTAGTGCGGGTGGTAGTAGTCCAAGTGATCGATGCGATCGATACGCGGGTATTGTTTATTGGGGGAGATTTTCGATATGTGTGTGGGGCTGAGTTTGTTGTCTTTGACCACGATTGTTGTTGATGTTGTTGTTGCTAGGCTTGTCGGTGACGGTGATGATGATGATGGTGGTGAGGGTGGTTGCGATGATGGTGGTGGTGGTGTTGGCGTTGGGGTGGACGATGGAGGCGGTGTTGGGGGCGACGGTATTACCGTTGTTGTTGTTGTTGTTGTTATTGCTGTTGGCGTTGTTGTTGTGGTTCGTGGTGGTGGTGGTGGTGGTGGTGGTGTCGTTGATGCTGTTGTTGTTGTTGTTGTGGTTGTTGTTACAGTCGATGTTGTTGCTGTTACGGTTGCTGTATCGCTAGCCGTGTCATCGTTGACCGCCAACCGTTTGTTGTTGTCTGTTGTTGGTGGTGTTGGTGTTGGTGTTGTTGTTGTTTGGTGATGATGATAGTGATGGTGGTGGTGGTAGTGTGGGTGGTGGTGTGAGTGGCCGGTGCGATGGACAGAATGGACATGATTATTACTGTTGTTGTTGTTGCTGTTGCGATTGCGATGATTAGCAACCGTTGACGTTGTAGAAGTAGTTGTTGATGATGATGATAGCGGTGATAACGATGATGATGATGACGATGATGGTGACGCTGATGATAACGATGATGATGTTGTTAACGTCGCAATTGTTGTGTTTGCAACGCTGTTAGTTTTGTTGTTGTTATTGTTGTTGACGGTAGAAGTCGTGTTTGTTGTTGGTGTTGTTGCTGTTATAGATGTCGTTACTGTAGTTGTCCGTACGTGGTCTTCATCGCTATTGCTCACCGCCGACGAGAAAGAAGAGAACGAGGTGCTATTATTATTATTATTATTATTATTATTATTATTATTATTATTATTATTATTATTATTATTATT
>NC_069002.1:15821070-15827016 GCF_001194135.2 Octopus bimaculoides
CGTCAGGTAATGTGAAGAGAGAAGGAAGTGGGAGAAGTCGTGGTGGTAGCAGCGGCAGACGATAAGTGGGGTGGGGGAATAGTGTGAGGCAGGAATGTTCATGAGAGAGAGAGAGAGAGGGGGTATGTGAGGAAGGGGAGAAATAGTAGAACTACTGGGTGGGGGACAAGAACGGAGGCGAAGGAGGAGGAGCGAATGATGAGAGGGAGGGAAGTGGAGGAGGGAACGAAGTCATAAAAGAGTAAAAACAAGGAAGTGGGGGAAGATAGAAAAAATAGGGAAAGAAAAGGAATTATGATAGGAGAGTAATGAGAGGTTGATCATGTGAGAGACAGAGAGGGGGGATGCGGTAGTGGGGAGATAGAGTAAAAGGAAGAGAAAGAAGGGGAGATGGGGAAAGAGGAAAACGTTATGTCGGTGAAAGAGGAGGAAGGAGGTAGGGGCAGAGTGAGAAAAGGGGAGGGCAGAGCAAAGAGGAGTGAAAGAGAAAGAGAAGAAATGTACGGAAGAAAGTGAAATAAAAGAAAGAAAGTAAGAATGATTGTAATTGTTGTTGTTTAGATCTAAATCTACACTAAGAGACCTGAACTATTGATCAAAGGCGTTCCATTTGTGACCATACCGTCGTCTTTTTTTGTTTTTTGTTTTGCTTTTTGTTTTTCACACAAATGTATCTAAGATTACATTATTTAATGTTTCCTGGTTTGATAACCACTATAGACGGGAGATTTTCTGGCTGCTATTTCGAGCAGATTTTAAAATCCACTTAAGAGGCCACCTTCATCTTTTGGTGTGTGAGTGTGGGGTGGATGTAGTAGTAGTAGTAGTAGTAGTAACGATGATGGTGGTCGTAGTTACAGAGAGCGAGATGCTTGTTTTCGTCGTGGTTATTTCAATGTGAAACAGACTTCCCAGAAATTCCAACCACGACCATTCCAACTGACTGTGAAAACAAGGACAACACAGTATTTTTACTTTGTCTTTTAAAAGTTGAGATCGGTTTTGAGAAAGATTTGGCTGTTAGTTCTAGCAAGTTCATTGGCCACATACAGGTCCCTCCTTCTCATATAACCTGCTACTGCTGCTGCTGCTGCTGCTGCTGTTGTTGTTGTCATCATTGTTGTTGTTGTTGCTTATACCTGATCGAAGTGACCAATCGGAACCAATCATACCGTGACCATCCAAACACAACACGTTCTCATATCTATTTTTAAGGCTGTGATTTTACGGGGATTTGACTTCTATTTCTTTCACGTTGAGCAACCCTTTATCTATTTACATAACCTCTTTACAGTCAGATATCATCGAAATGGATTGAAGCCGTCATTAACACGAGGACGGGGTGGATGTGCGGGGTGGGCGGATTAAATGACCACCAACGATACCCTTATATTTAATCTAAACAATTATGCCCACCCCTCAACATGTGTTCCTTTGTTACGACGCTTATAAATTATTGTTACTGTATCAGTATGGCCAAATGGTTAAGAAATTCGCTTTGTAATCACGAGGTACTGGGATCGATCCTACTGCGAAGCATTTTATGCAAGTATCTTTTGCTATGGCCTCGATTCAATTCATGATTTGTGAGTGAAAACAGATTGACGAGTGGAAGCCCGTCATTGTACCAGTAATTCCAAATGTCCAGCCTTGTGACTTACTGTTCCATACTGATCCTGCCTGCGGAATACTCAGTCACTGACATGCTAATTTAACGTGTTTGTAGTTCAAATGATCAAACAACTCAATCCTCACCGTCAAAACCGATGGAGAACCATTTCTGCTCATTTGACCAATGCTGTGGTTACTATGTGCAGCCCCAGATGACCTGTGGCTATCATGCTTGACCGCCTGATGTGTACTTTCTTTATCTAAGACTGTAGAGTGTGATATGAAGGAGATTTGGTGGCTATTTCTAACAATTAAAGTGATAACGTAGTGGTTAGTACCAGTGATATAATGCGGTTCCATTAATTCGATTAGACACCTCCAGAATATATTTGAATTTCCTGTGTCAATGAAGCAGGGGAATTTTTTGACTAACGGAGAAAATACCTCCTGGTATTTAGTTTTGGGCCGTTACGTTGTGAGCTCCATTGTCGCCGAAGTTAACTAACCCTTTCATCTTTCCGGGGTCAATAAGATAAATATAAGCTATAAATATAAATATAAATATAGGTCAATAAGATACAGTGCCAGATACATTGCCATTTACTGCGGTTGATGTACGCGGTAACCCTGATAGAAATTATTGTTATATGAATTGCATTGGAGATTACTGACGATGTGGAAACATTCTATAGTTGTCTTAAACGCAAAATAATAGCATTGAGAGTTTTATAATTTAGTCAGAGTGGAGGTGCAATGGCCCAGTGGTTAGGGCAGCGGACTCGCGTTCATAGGATCGCGGTTTCGATTCCCAGACCGAGCGTTGTGAGTGTTTATTGAGCGAAAACACCTAAAAGCTCCACGAGGCTACGGCAGGGGATGGTGGCGAACCCTGCTGTACTCTTCCGCCACAACTTTCTCTCACTCTTACTTCTTGTTTCTGTTGTGCCTGTAATTCAAAGGGTCAGCCTTGTCACACTGTGTCACGCTGAATATCCCTGAGAACTACGTTAAGGGTACACGTGTCTGTGGAGTACTCAGCCACTTGTACGTTAATTTCACGAGCAGGCTGTTCCGTTGATCGGATCAACTGGAACCCTCGACGTCGTAAGCGACGGAGTGCCAACAACAACAATTCAGTCAGTGAATTGGCGAAGCCGTTAGCGCGTCAGATAGAATGTCCCTATTTCAATTCTCTGCGCCTTAAGTTCAGTTCCTGCTCAGTTCAACTTTGCCTTTCATTCTTTCAGAGCCGATAAAAATGTACCGACACAGAGCGATGGATTAGAGGGACGGTACGAATGCTGAACCAGATGTTTTGTCGTATTCGTTCCGGCTCTTAGCATACTGAGTACAAATATCGCCACAGTCTACTAGACTGTTGAATGTTTTTGTGAAATCTCTTCTGATTGTATCAGAAGGGATTCGAGCTAGATGTCTGGTCTCAGGATAACTTCTTCATTCCTACCAGTCCTCAGAGCCCAGAAAAGAGTCATGGACTTTACCCTTATCTTTTACCCATTAGAAATTTGTTAAAATATACGCTACTAGGTTAATGGTGTGAAGGTATGGCCTAGTGATTCAGGTGCTGCACTCGCTATCGCAAGATCACGGTTTCGAATGCAGAACCACGTGATGCGTTGTATTCCTGAGCAAAATATTTTATTTCCCGTCGCTCTGTGATGACTTCGACAACTGATGTGTGGCACACAGCTGTCCAGAAAATGTCGCTTTGCTGGGGGTAGTGAATAACTGTACAACATAAACATCCATCAGGGTAATGTATTTGATATTAAGGGCGTTTAAATTCCTGATATTAAATAAAGTATTAACTTTTGTTGTAATCAAATTAGTAGCCTCAGTTTTCTGAAGCCACTGTAATGGTTGAGTATATAAACAGATTGGCTGCTTCTTTCTCTATGTAGATGTGCCGTTCACGAGAATCCAATAAGACTAGAAAATCGATTAAGGTTGTTCATCATTTTCTTCTTAATCTACGGAGTAATAGCTAAATTAGCCCTGTTTATTAAGATACTATATAGGTTACACACACACACACACATATTGGGTTATTCCATAAATAATGAGGTTTTTTCAATTGCATGAACTAAAAGTCGGAGGAGGATGGAATAAACTACCTGCATCAACTTGCTATAAAAGTAGGTAACAATTTTACCTTGTACTTATTCTTAGTGCAAGTGCAGTTCGATTTTAACAGTTATTTTTTAAAAGCTATAATGGAAATGACAAAGGAGCATATTCGGCATATTTTGCTTTATGAGTTAAATGGAAGAAACAGCGGCACAGAAAGTGCGACTAATATTAATGCAGTATATGGGGATCGGACAATTAGCGTTAGTTAGTGTCAACGGTGGCTCCAGAAATTTCGAGCCGGAAACTACTGCCTAGAAGACAAGCCTCGTCCTGGAAGATCTGTAGAGCTCGACGAGGACGTCCTGCAAACCCTAATGGAACAAAATCCCATCGTAACTGTTGAGGAACTAGCAGAGAAGCCTGGATTTGGTCATTCAATCATTCATCGACACCTGCATGCCATCGGAAAAGTCAGCAAATTGGGTTAATGGTTCCTCACAAACTTTCAGAGTCTAATCGCGCGCAGAAAGTAAATGTGTGCTCTTCTTTGCTGTCACGTCTCACAAATGAACCTTTTTTTAACCGAATAGTGACTGGTGACTAGAAATGGGTTCTCTATAAAAATGTCAAGCACCGAGGACAGTAGGTAAGGAAAGGAGAAACTCCGGCACCCCAGGCTAAAGAAGGTCTCTGCCCAAGTAAGGAGGATGGAATAAACTACCTGCATCAACTTGCTATAAAAGTAGGTAACAATTTTACCTTGCACTTATTCTTAGTGCAATGCAGTTCGATTTTAACAGTTATTTTTTCAAAGCTATAATGGAAAGGCATATTCTGTTTGGTGGGATATAAAAGGTTTAATCCACTTTGAACTTTTAAATTCAAACCAAACAATAATAAAGGAAATATCCATATCCTGCAAGCAGCTTGGGCGGCTTAAGTCGTGGCTAGAAGAAAAACGACCATCTTTGGTTTCATGATGAAAGGTGTTCTTTCATCAAGATAATGCTCAGCCACATACAGTGAGGATGACATTCCAAAGGCTGGAGCAGTTTGAATGGGAAACGAGGCCCCACCTATCATATTCATCGGACATTGCTCCATCTGATTATCGTTAATTCCGCAGTCTAGAAAATCATTTGGACGGCAAAAATATGAACTCTGTAGACGAGATCAGAACAGTGCTGGAGGAGTATTTTGGAAGAGGGACCTGGTAAGTCTACCAGATAGATTGAAGAGCATTGTAGGACATGAAGGAGAGTATATTTTAGATTAAAAAAGAAATTTGTTTATGTTAATATTGAAAAATATTAGAAGTATAAAAACCGCATTATTTATGGGATGACCCAATATGTATGTGTGTGTGTGTGTGTGTGTGTGTGTGTGTGCGTGTGTGTGCGTGTGTGTGTGTACACATATATCTATGCATATATTTTTACAAAACACGCACATATGCTTTTCAATTTGCGGTTGATTGGTTCTGCGAATTACTAATATGGTCTAAAAATCAGAAGACAAATTTTTAATGGTATTAATAATAATAAAAAAATAGCACAAGGAAAAATCTCAACAATTTTTGTTGTTGTAATGATGGATGTATGTACGTACGTACGTACATACAAACATACATACATACATGCATGCATAGGTACTTACATGCATGCATACATACATACATTAATACATACATACATACATACATATATGCATGCATAGATACATGCATACATACAAACATATACATACATTCGTGTATATATATATATACATATGTACATATATATATATACATACATGTATGTATATGTTTGTATGTATGCATGGTTGTATGCCTGTATAAATGTATGTATGTTTGTATGTACGTATGTACATACATCCATCCATCATTACAACAAAAAAAATTGTCGAAATTTTTCCTTCTGCCATTATATATATATATTAGGTTGTCAAGTATGAAATTTTTAGTAAGGTATATGGTAAACTTTGACAGCTACTCATTTTGCACCGTTATTATATTTTGACAATCTTTATTTTTTGTTAGAAAGCTGACACACCTATTTCTTTATTCAAACTCTTTTTACGCCTTATAAAGTAATTTATAAATCAATTTTTGCTATTTTTGTTTAGAGATGACTAAGTCGGAAATTCGTACAGTTTTGAAATATGAGTTCTTTCTTGGAAATACAGCATCACAGAGAGCTCGGAATATTAATGGAGTATTTCATTCTAATGTTATTACACAAC
>NC_069002.1:15829886-15832790 GCF_001194135.2 Octopus bimaculoides
CATACATACATACATACATACATACATATGTATATGTTCAGTAGTGGCCAAAAATAGATATTTAAATTTATACCTCATTTTTCTGAATGGTATTTATACTGTTTATACTTTAAAGTATATTCATTATTTACAATAAATTTTGTAGGAAGTGATTAATAACTAATTTATAAGTCAAAATTTTAAAAGTTCAAAAAGTAAAATAGTAAAATCTAGCAACACTATGTATGTGCGTGTGTATGTATATATATATATATATATATATATATATATATATATATATTGAACACCCATCTGTTATCAACCGTATTTTTTTCTTTCTCGCTTATTTTTTGTTCATTTTCTACAATAACAAAATAAAAGACAAAGAAAGAAAATGAAAAAAATAAAGTAGTTCGTTTGAACATAGAAATGTTGGAGTTGTTGGCTGAGCACTTCGAGATGAGTGAGACTGATGGCAAACTTCAAATCTCGTCTCCAGCCCCGCCTGTAAGACTGTGTCACACAATTAACAGAGCCCTACCTAAGGGTCTAATTGTCTCCTGATGGTTGGGGTTTTCTTCACATCTGCGGTTCTACAGCCGGCTCTGGGTTAGTGCGATTCTTTCCGTTTATCAGCGGCCAATGGCTTGAAGTCCACAAACGAGTACATTTTTGGTGACAGCAGTAGGATAGACCTGTTAGTGACAACAGTAAGATAGACCTCTGCTGCTGGTGGCTGTTCCAGTAAATAAAGAGTTCCTTACGGAAGAAGAGTTCACAATTAAGTCCATGTTAGTAAGAAGAGGCCCTGTCAAAGCTACTCCATGATTTTGAGGGAATTGTTTCATTAGTCTTGGAGTTTACAGATAAAACAGGACATGGAGATGGAGATTTCCCCATCCTTACACCTGAAGGAGCGCAGACATTGCATGAATCTTCCCTTGAAATTATCAGCTGTTATACCGTGAAGTGCATCGTGATACCATCGAATAGTTTGAAAGTGACTCTATAGACCACAGTATTTGCGAGGCAGAGTCCTCCCACTGAATAGTTAGTGGTTTGGGTGGGCAGTGGACGGTGTATGGATGTGTGTTTTACCTGTTGTGGTGGACAATATTGGAAGTGTTACTGAATATGGGTTGCTAGCCTTAACGTTATAGAAGTTAAATAGCTTGATATCAATGAGGTTTGGGGAAATGTTATCTAATTTGAGGCAAAAAATTTCTAGCTACGTTCTTGGATACATATCGATTGGATTGAGGATCTAATCAGGTTATCTTTTTCTTTTAGCTCTCTTCGACTTTCGAGTTGAGCTCAACGCCTTCTTCATATATATTAACCTATTGGTAAAGACATTTATCGGTAGGATTTCAATGTAATCGGGATTCAGCCATGTTAAAAATCTCTGTTCGCTGACATATTCGACATTTTTCTACTGATGCATGTTCCTATATGTCTAACGACAATTGTGCTGGTACAGTTTCATTTGTATATCATTTTCATTTGTTAGTGTTAATAGTTATACTTTGGCCGAATTATTTTAAGATGTTTATAAAATTCTTTCTAACCGTTCATATGGATTGCAGTTACCGGGCAAATGTCTCAGTCCAACGCCCACCTGCAACGGAAACGATGGGATGACATGTTTTTATGATATCCTGGAGAAACGTGTATATATATATATATATATATGTGTGTGTGTGTGTGTGTGTGTGTGTGTGTGTGTGTGTGTGTGTGTGTGTGTGTGTGTGTGTGTGTGTGTGTGTGTGTGTGTGTATGGCTGTGTGGTAAGAAGCTGGCTTCCCGACCATATGGTTTCAGGTTCAGTGCCACTGCGTGGCACCTTGGACAAGTTTCTCCTACTACAGCGTCGGGCCGACCAAAGCATTGTGAGTGGATTTGGTAGATGGAAACTGAAAGATGCCCGTCGTGTATATGTGTATATATATATAAATACAAAATAGGACAAGAACTCAAAACATCCAGGACAGGTGATACAAAAAAGTGACAACAAAACATCCAGTTTGACGATACAAAGAAAACAAGGACAGGTCATTCGGAGTTTTCTTTCCTCAGTCAAGTTCCAGATTATCTTTGCAATTTCGGCTGGTTATACTCGAGATTGTTCCAATCTGGCCAGCCCCAAGAAAAAACTAAGCTAAGAGCATTAGATTCCTTGGAAGAAAGCAGCGAATGTATACGAAAACAAAAACTGAAAAAATCGGAGAATGTTACACAAATACAAATAACAGGACATAACAACAGGTGTCTTTCAGCTAAGGACGAATTAAATTAATCTGGCGTGTATGGAAGTAAAGCCTTACGGCTGGGGTACAAGATTTCGTAGGCACAGGGAGGAAGATAGATGTTGCACGGACAGCGGCCGAACCAAGAAAGAAAGGTTAGACTTCGCCGAACACCGGTCACGTGGGGGAGAGAAGAGAGAGAAGTAGAGGCAGAGGGATAGAAGAAATAAGGAGGGGCGAGAAAAATTGACAGGGACACAGTGGAATGAAAAGAGCATGAAGAGAAGGCAAGGAAATGAGAGAGAGGGAGAACGAAAGAACGAAGAGTGGAATGAACGAAACAAGCGTGAAAGGGCTGATAGAAAGAAGGAAAGAATAAAAGAAAGGAAGAATAGAGTTGTACAAGGTTTAGATAAATACATACTTACATATAAGAGACCATATATGTATGTATGTATGTATGTATGTATGCATTTATGCATTTGCGTGTCTTTTTTTGTCCCCCACCATCGGTTGACAAATGATGTCGGTGTGTTTACCTCCTCGTAAATTAGCGGTTTAACAAAAAAGACCGATAGAATAAGTCCTGAAGTCGAGTTGTTCGACTGAAGGCAGTGCTCCAGCACGGTTGCAGTCAAATGACTGAAACAAGTAAAAGAATAATATATATATATATATA
>NC_069002.1:15833497-15840997 GCF_001194135.2 Octopus bimaculoides
ATCAGAGCTATTATTTATTTAAAAAAAAAACGGTTACCAAAATATTTCGAGTTAACAACACCTTTTCAAAGTGAAGGAATAAGAGAGAGAGAGAGAGTGAGAGAGACAGACAGAGAGACAGACAGACAGAGACAGACAGACAGACAGACAGACAGACAGACAGACAGAGACAAAGAGAGGGGAGAAAGAACTTATTTTGTTTGCGTGACGGATCCTGGATTCCAGTCAAATGGCGCGTAATTTATTTTCGACTCCTAATATTTAAACCTTTGAAAGGAATATTCAAAGTTGTTTCTGCAGTACTACTGCCTTCTATTGCAATAACACACACACACACATGCACACACACATGAACACACACACACACACACACACAAACACACACGTACACACAAACATACACGTACACACACACAAACACACACACATGCACAAGCGTACGCATACATACTTATATGTGTGCATATATAAATGTGTACGTGTGTATATATGTATGTATATATGTATGCATATATAAGTGTGTATGTGTACATAATATATGTATATATATATATATATATATATATATATATATATATATATATATATATATATATATACAAATAACTACATACGTATATACATGTCGCTGTTAAGACTTCTGTGCGGCTGTTTTTCTGTGTCAGAGCTGGTATTATAACTTTATCTCGACATACTTGATAACGCGTTCGTTCGCTCTTGTAGCACCGACAGTAGTAGTAGTAGTAGTAGTAGTAGTAGTAGTAGTAGTAGTAGTAGTAGTAGTAGTAGTAGTAGATGGGTTATTAACGTAAGCGGAAACTAACGTATAAGTAGGTGTCGGAGTTTAAACCCCGCCAACATATTACATTCTCTCCCTCTCCCTCTTTCTCCCTCTCTCTCTCTCATTCACCTTTCTCCCTCTCTAGTCTCCTATCTTCCATCCAGCTTGTCGGTTCCCCTCTAACAGTGTGTGTCTGTTTGACAGACACACTGTTAGAGGTGCAATAGTAGTGGTGATGGTGGTGGTGGTGGTGGCGGCGCTAATGTCTGTCTGATTAAGAAGTGCATGGCACGCTGATTAGCTGGATAACAACTGTTGGTTAAGTTTTAGTACTTACAGTTTGACATGGTTGGCTGGCTGCTCGGATGGCTGGCTGGAGAGGTGTGTGCTGTAGAAATTGAAGAACTGCGTACGCAACTGCTAGCATCACATTCTTGCCTTGCCGTGGGACTCCTTGATCGAATGATATACGATGTGTTTGGGAGAAACCATTCTTCTTGGAGTTTCACTGCAACTGACCTCCTTCAGAATAAGCAGCAAAAAAGAAAAAAAGAGTCAGAGAAAGGTAAGATTCGACCCCAGTACTGGTACTTTATCGACTTTTGAAGGATCAAAGGCAACTTTGACCTTGGCGGGATTTGAACTCTGAACACTGCAAACCGGAAGAGCTAATCTGACGCTCTAACTTTTACTGATTCGTTGCCTTGCATCACATTTTGCCGTCTTTAAAACAAAAGAAAAACACATGAGGAGGAACATTTTAGATATTCGGGTCCTAAGTAAACTAACTAAATGGATGGTCATGACCAGATTGTCTGCAATTAAGATACAACCTGTCTGGTACTCCGGAACGGTTTCCAATTGTCTTCTTTGGCTGTTGCACAAGAACGCGCCGACCAAAATAAAAAGCTTCATGTCAAGATTTGACAGAACAAGATTCCCCGACCGAAGTAAAAGCGACAGGTTTTAGAGCCTCAAAAGAGACAATATTCCACCTTTTACTTGTTATTTGATAACATAATGCCGAGGCGGAATCAGAGTAGCACACTGTGACAATAACGGAGTTAGGGATTACAGGAACGAATCGGAGAAAGAGAGAGAGACATATAGACAGACAGACAGACAGACAGAAACAGAAGGAGAGGAAGACAATCAGAGTAAGTAAGAGTGTGTGTGTGTGTGTGTGTGTGTGTGATTGAGTGAAAGAGATAATATTGGTTTCAAATTTTGGTGCAAGGCCAGCAATTTTGAGGGATGAGGTAATTCCATTAGATCGATTCCTGTGCTCAACCGATACTTATTTAAAGAAGGATAAAAGGCAAAGTCTCGAACGAAATGCCGCTAAACATTTTGTTCGGCGTGCTAACGAGTCTCGCCGTCGTAGTGAAGAGACAATATGAATAATGGTTTCTAATTTAAGCACAAGGTCTGTAATTTTGAAGGGAAGAGAGTTGCCAATACCACTGACCCCCAGTATTTGACTGGTACTTTATTTAACCGATCCCCAAAGGACGAAAGACAAAATTGACCTCGGCTGGATTTGAACTCGGAATGTAAATACTCTGAAGAAAGACCGCGAAGCTTTTTATCCGATGCACCAACAATTCTTTCAGCTTGCCGGCATAGTTCTAAACAACAACATTAACAACAGCTGAATAAATATTTTTGAAATAGCTAAGAATGGATTTATTTCTGACAAGGTTTTAGATAAGGCTTGATGTTGTGTTATTGCTGTTGTATAGTGATGGTGAGGGTGGTGACGGTGGTAGTGGGTAGTCCCAGTTCAAAACTAATCAAAGTCACCCTAGTCATAAGAGTTCTTTCTCCCCCCCCCACTCCCTAAGTACAGGCAATGTTATTCCGTCAAGCCTTTCCTAAGGACTTGAGGGAGATTAAGCTTGATATTTCAAGCAGGCCCTTTCTGTCTTTTTGATGCTATCTTCTCTTACATCTATTTCGCCTGCCCTCTGAAATATATACGATGAAAAGTCCTTTACACGGAACCTTCAAAATCGTATTCTACCCCCACATCACATTGAAATATCTTCCTCAAAAATAACTTGAGAAATTAAGAATCTTTCCTTTAATCATTTCCTAGGGATTCAGTTCCCTCGGTTGTTGCGCTGCTTACTCCACCATGTTATTCTCACAACCATCCACCAAGAAATGTGATGTCCTACTCTAGAGACATTGTTACCACGGGATAGTCGATGGATAAACCCCATGGTCACTGTCTTCACCAGATTTGTATCTGCTGTAACATTCGATAAGGACTTATGATTTCCATCAACATTAAGACTTCAAAATGCAGTGAATTTGTCCTTTAGCCTGGTGCATGCTGGAAAATGTTTGTTAACAAATCTCGTAGCCAAGTACTGGCCTCTAACTTTCAAATAAGTTACACCTTATTCATAAGTAATTTATTTTCTAGGGAAAGTAACCTAGACTGTTTTTTTTTTCTCTTTCTTCTGCACTTTCATCACAGCCACTGCTTCTTCCTTCCACCGTGGCAAAGAAAGGGAAACAACATACACACACACGCACACAAACACATGTGCCTATCAGCTTTAAAATTGTTCGAAATCAGTATATCTGCAACGTTAAGCCTTTGCATCCTACCTGAAAGTTGAACGAACCCAATAAATCATTTGCTAAATACATTTAACGTTTAACGAATTTGGAAACTCTACGACATACGCTTTTAGCATTCATTTAAAGTGGTGTCTATAGACGGTCGATCATGTCTCTGCAGCTTCTACTGCCGTTCATTCACAGTTGTCTCTTCTTGTTTCCAACGTCTTCCTTCACCTCCTCCTCCTCCTACTCTTCTCTGTCTGTCTCTCAATCTCTCTCTCTCTCTATCACTCTCTCTATCACACGCAGACTCACGTGTGTTTGTGTGTGTGTGTGTGTGTGTGTGTGTGTGTGTGTGTGTGTGTGTGTGTGTGTGTGTGTGTGTGTGTGTGTGTATGTGTGCATATGCCGCACAATCATGCATATACTTGCACAAGTATTGTAACTGAGCGGTAACAAGCTTGTTTCCCAACCACATGGTTCCGGGTTCATTCCCACTGCGTAGCACCTTGGGCAAGAGTCTTCAACTATAGCCTCGGGCCGACCAAACCCTTATGAGCAGATTTGGCAGACGGAAACTGAAAGAAGCCCGTCCTGTGTATATGTATATCTGTGTGTGTGTGTATGTGTGTGTGTGTGTGTGTGTCTGTCTGTCTGTCTGTCTGTCTGTTTGTGTTGTTTTAAAAGTAAAATTATTTAGCCCGGAGCGTGTTGGTGGGGCTGTACTCATATCCTTTTAGACAAAACGAGGGGGAAATGGTTAAAAATGGAAGAGTTCCTACACAGATGTTAATACACACATCCATATATAGCTACATGCATACAAACACACACACAAACACACACAAACACACACAAACACACACACACATACTCACGCACACATATTTCATACATTGGAGCTTAAATGTGCATCTGCAATTATGTTTGTGTGTGTTTGCACGTGTAAGTATGTATGTCTGTGAATACGTAAGTAAATAAACAGAAACAGCGTACATATCTACATACATAGATATTTAGATATTTACACACACAAATGCATCAAAATATCTTTAATGCTGATTATCAAGTCTATAATTTGCCATACGCACATAAACACGCACGCACACACACACACACACACACACACACACACACACACACACACACACACACACACACACACACACACACACACACACACACACACACACACACACACACTGTCTGTTAGATTCGTTGCTCGTTCTTCCATCGTTCCTTTCCACCCTCCTCCTCCTCTTTCTCTCATTCTCCCCAATAACTAATTTATGTAAATCTAGACTCTATCTTCTTCAATCAAGCTTATCTTATTAATTAATTAATTAATTTCCTCTTAGACATTTGCCAATCTTTTCTTTCTCACTTCCTCCTCTATTTCCTCTTTCACCCTACGCCCACCCCTGTCGAATATACTGCCGTGATTAGGTTTGTATTACTTCACTGAAATGTGTCAAACTTTCCACTGTTTATCATCATCTGAGCAGAAACACACCGTTTTATGCTTACAACATTAAGAAACTTGTCGTTTCTTCTGCACCACCTCATCCATCAACATTTGACACACACACACACACACACACACATACTCGCGCGCGTACATACAAGCATATATGTATGTGTGTGTGTGTGTGTGTGTATAATGGCTAAATTAAATGCTAAGATTTTTCAACATAAACTGATATTAGATATATGTTCCAAGTTGACATAAAAGAGAAAAACAGTTCCAATGATGGAATCCGAACCACGAACCTACGACTTAGAAAGTGATACTTTTACCGATTACATAACTGAACGCCTGCCAATCCCCTTTTTATCATAAATTAGGTATTTACGTCGCATTTTTCCCCCTCTGATATTTTTATTTTTATCTATTTATATTTATCTTTATTTTTATTGTGCTATTTTTTTTCTTCTCATTTTTACAAGATAATTAGTCTCTTAGCATAACAGGACAGGTTAGATTCCCTGTGTGCGTATGCATGTGTGTGTATGTGTGTGTGTGAGTGAGTGTGTGTGTGTGTGTGTGTGTGTGTGTGTGTGTGTGTGTGTGTGTGTGTGTTTGTGTATTTCTGCACGAATGCAAAGAATGCAAGCCGTGCGTTTAATATGTAAATGGTTGCAAATATTAGATCTGAATTTAATATAGATCGCTCATTTTAGGCCAGACAGCTGCAAACAAGTTATACCCCGTCCCCTTACACACACTTTGCATCATTTCGAACGAATGAGAAAAGGAGTGCTCAATATATATAGAGGTTCTTTAAAAAAATTGTTTATGAGAATTTCTCTTGCGGCTCGAGTCGGTTCAAACCACATGAGCAAAACAGGGCAGACAGGTGGATTGTACCAATAATTCAAAGGTGTGACCTTGTCCCACATTGTTTCACGTTGTTTCAGTTCGATTTTGACAGCTATTTTTTTTTGTCAAACCTATAATGGAAGTCACAAAGGCGCATATTCAGCATATTTTGCTTTATGAGTGTAATAAAGACAACAACGCAACGGAAAGTGCGAGCAATATTAATGCAGTATATGGGGATCGGACAATAAACGTAAGCCAGTGTCAACGGTGGTTCCAGAAATTCCGAGCCGGAAACTACAGCCTTGAAGACGAGCTTTGTTCTAGAAGCTCTATAGAGCTCGATGAGGATGTCCTGCAAACCCTGTTGGAACAAAATCTCATCGGAACCAGCAGGGATGCTTGAATTTGATCATTCAAACATTCAACCATTCATAGACACCTGAGTGCTATCGGAAATCAGCAAATTGGGTTAATGGGTTCCTCATAAACTTTCCGAGTCTAATCGTGCGCAGAGAGTGAATATGTGCTCTTCTTTGCTGTCACGTCTCACGAATGCACCTTTTCTTGACCATTTGTGAGTTCAAAGTTATCAGAACGAAATTTTGCAAACCAATTTGATACTGTCTGCTGTGTAATAACATTAGAATGAAATGCTCTATTAATATTCCGAGCAGTCTGTGATGCTGTATTTCCAAGAAAGAACTCATATTTCAAAACTGTACGAATTTCCGACTTATCCATCTCTAAACAAAAATAGCAAAAAACAAAAAAAAAACGATTTATAAATACTTTATAAAGCGCCAAGTGAGTTAGAATAAAGAAATAGATGTCAGCTTTCTAACAAAAAATAAAGATTGTCAAAATATTATAATGGTGCAAAATGAGCAGCTGTCAAAGTTTACCTAGTACCTTACTACAAATATCATAATTGACGACCTAACAGCATGCTGAAACAACGTCCTCTTTACAGCTAGTGTACTCGAACGTGAAATGAGGTGTTGTGATATCTATGAAATTCCCAAGAACATTTAATGTTTCACATCAACAAGTGAGCTTTTACACCATTACTCGACTTACTAGAATGGCAGCCAAATACCCCTCAAATTACACCCTTCTGCTCTGAAAAAAATCTTTGATATCAATGACAAATAGAATGATCATAAATAGATGATCTGAAACAACAATAAGGCACAAATATATAGGATGGAATTACCCCAGCCTCAAAATAATCAGCTCTGTTAATATAGTAATGAGTGTTTTAAACAAAAACTTTCTCAGATAAGTATAAATGTGCTGAAGGAAGGACAGAGGATCGATTCTCAGCCAGTCCAGTTTGAGCACTTACTGTTTAGTAAATAAAGGGTCAAGTATTTATTGATTTATTGATTTCTATAGATGAAGGAATCGAACTCAAAACGTAGATACTAAGCACGTTTCAGTGGAGTGATCCACAGATGCAGCATTTTTCACAAACCCTAACTTCTACGATATCTTCACTCTCTCTCTCTCTCTCTCTCTCTCTCTCTCTCTCTCTCTCTCTCTCTCTCTCTCTCTCTCTCTCTCTCTCTCTCTCTCTCTCTCTCTCTCTCTCTCATTCTCTCTCTCTCTATATATATGTATATATGTATGTATGTATATATATATGTATACACACACTCACACACACACACATATTCTTTTAAACGATTTTGCCAACTAACGTGTATGAACGTATATATATATATATATATATATATATAGATAGATAGATACACACACATACACTCACATATATATATGTGTGTGTGTGTGGTGTGTGTGTGTGTGTGTGTGTGTGTGTGTG
>NC_069002.1:15846023-15846913 GCF_001194135.2 Octopus bimaculoides
AGCTGGCAGAATCGTTAGCACGCCGGGAAAACTGCTTAGAGGCATTTAATCCGTTTTCGCGTTCTGAGTTCAAATGCCACCAGGGTCCACTTTGCTATACAACCCTTTGAGGTCATAAAATAAGTACCAGCTGAAAACTGGGGTCGATGTAATTGACGTAAGCCCTCTCCAAAAGTACTGCCCTTGTGCCAAAATTTAAAATCAATATTTAGTTGCTGAGTAAGGCGGCGAGCTGGATGAATTTTTAGCATGCCTGGAAAAATGGTGGGAGGCATTTAGTCTGTCTTCACATTCTGAGTTCCAAGTCCGCCGAGGTCGACTTTATCTTTCATCCTTTCAGGATCATAAAATATGTACCAGTTAAGCATTTGGGTTGATGTAATCGGATTATTACCCACTCCCCTGAAATTTTTAGCCTTATGGTAAAAATCAATATTTAGTTGTTTGAGTGTCTCCAATTTTCACTTCTTGTTTTCTAATTGTTTATTTTGAATTGCTTCTTTTTGAATATCTGCTTTAGTTATTTATATTTAGGTGTCTGTATTTAGGTGCCTATATTTAGCTGACTAACTTACTTGTCTATATTTAGTTATCTATATTTAGATGTCCATATTTAGTTCCCTGCATTTAGCTACTTCAGTCTTCAGTTGTCTATATTTTGCTGCAAGTTTTCAGCGCTGTTCACTTGTTTCCATTTTAGTTGTCTAACATGGAGTTAATCATATTAACTATATTTCAAATACCTATTTTCTGTAATTTTTAGTTAATAAAGTTAAACAGCTAACAATTCTAATGATAGTTTTTTCTAAATTATTTCGCGTTAGTTATAACTATTTAGCTAGCTATTTTTAATGTCTGTTTTTAGTTATTTCTATACAGGTAACTATATA
>NC_069002.1:15846923-15847681 GCF_001194135.2 Octopus bimaculoides
TAAAAGTTTAAAAATCTTATGATATATATATATATATATATATATATACACACACATACATATGATCCACTCTCCCATGGGTTTCGACACGTGAGGATCGGACAATCTGCACTTTGTCAGTCATAATATTTATATCGAATTTAACATTTGAGTCCAGCCAGCGATTTGCAAAGAAACCCGCACATGGAGCAAGTATGAGAATTACAGGTGAATGCAGACAGTATATTCGCAGCCGCTTTTCTCCTTTGCTTTACACTCCTAAGACTGGTTAATGCTGGTTGAAACAAAGTCTCATCACCGTTTGACTCGACGATCTCCATTTGGTTCGCTTCAAGGCTGTTTGCTGAAAGACGTTGTGTGCTATATTGACTGCCGAGAGATTACTATTCAGCTTGTCCTTATATCTGAGCCATGGTCGACTAACATTTCTCTGCCTACTATCAAGCTGGCTGTGCTTGAGGACTTTGTGTTTTCTGTCGTGTATTAAATTGTTGTTTATCTTTCATTGTATAGGGTACTTTTATGTTGATTCTAACTCTATTGCATCTATATATATATATGTGCGTGTGTGAGAGTGTGTGTGTGTGTGTGTGTGTGCTTGTATGTATGTAGTATAAATTAGTTTCTTCTATAGACATCTATTTTTAATTGTCTGCATTCAACTTCCTATTTGAAGTTATACAGTGCTTGTCCCCAATAATCAATGGCTTCCATTTAGTTTTATATATATATATATATATATATATATATATATATAT
>NC_069002.1:15847991-15850621 GCF_001194135.2 Octopus bimaculoides
TATATATATATATATATATATATATATATATATATATATATAAAACTGCTTTCGGTTATATATCCTGACTTATAAAAGACAAAAGAATTACGGCAACATATTTTGATTACAGTCATTCCGTGTGGTGGTGGTAGTAGCGGAAGGGCGTGTTTCGAGAATTTGTCAGTTCTTACCAACGTGATGTGTTAGGATTATTCTTTACCACCATCGCCTTAACATTTTCTGAATGTCTTTACTTATTGTTTAATATGTTCGCATTTGTATGTGTGTGTGTGTGGGGGGGGGATCTGTGTATGCTTCAAGTTTTTGTATATGAATGCGCACGTGAAAGTTGTCTTGTGATTCAAATAGAAGCAAACAAACGAAGAAACGAGAGCCATTATGATTGTCTCTGATTTTGAGACAAGGTCAGCAATTTTGAGAAGAGGGAGAAGTCGATTACACCTATCCCAGTGCCGTAGTAGTAGTAGTAGTAGTAGTAGTAGTAGTTTGTGGCAAATAATTATTAGAAAAAATGTTTTCTTCCCTGAGCTTTAATTGTCATTTGCAAACATGTTGACAAAATGTAAACAAAAAGATTTTAAATTTAAAATTTAATTTTTTTTGAAAATAAAACTGAAATATTTTGAAAATTTCACACACACCAAAATGTTTGGCCAAGAAACGATGACAACAACAACAAGAATATTAAGAATATGAAACCCAAATGTGCCAAGTTTAAAAACAGAGATTCAATAAAATTGTATTTGTAACGTCATCAATGAAATGTTGTATCGATGTCAAAGCCTTGTTTCACTCTCATTATGTCTTATTAACACATTCGAAACACAATACTTTTACAGATTGTTGCTTAAGTTTTGAATTATATATTGGTCTCTTATTTTTAATGCCATTAAGATGTTTAACTGTGTTGTTGTCGTTGTTGTTGTTGTTGTTATTGTTGTTGCTGCTGCTGTTGTGTCAGGAAGGAAGCTATCAATGTGTTAATTGAAATTCTTACCAGAAAATGAGCGACCGTCAGAGACAGCGTTGTCTTCATTTTCACCGTCATCATCGTTATTGCAATCGTCGTAGTCGTTTTAGTAGTAGTAGTAGTAGTAGTAGTAGTAGTAGTAGTAGTTGTTGTTGTTGTTGTTGTTGTTGTATAAGCGCAAGATCAGCATTACTGAAAGAAATTCGACTAGCAAAAAATTCGATTAGCGCTGATCTTGGAAGAATACAACTTCTTTGCTCCCACCAATGGACCAAAGTCAGATAACCAACTTCATGGCATATTTAGGTGAGAACTTAGGCAGCGAGCTGGCAGTATCGTTAGCACGCCGGATAAGATGCTTAGCGGTATTTCGTCCGTCTTTACGTTCTGTGTTTCAAATTCCGCCGAGATCGACTTTGCTTTTCATCCTTTCAGGGTCAATAAATTAAGTACCAGTCAAGTACTGGGTTGATGTGATCGACTTTGCCCCTTCCCCGACATTCCAGGTCTTGTGCCTATAGTAGAAAGGAGATTGTCTGAGAACTTTCAAACAACTCGCAAAGTAGTTGACACGGGAGGTAAAGCTACAGTTAGAGACTTCTGGAAAAAGTTCAACATAATGGTTAACATATTTGATTAATGGAAGGAAGCGAAACCCGTTATTTTGAACGGTGCTTGGGAATATAAGTTTTCCGCAAGCAGAAAATGTACTTGACATTTGGAAAGATATTGTGACACTTACAAAGGATTCAGGGTTTGAAGAAGTCGTAGAAGTTGTAGTTGATTTACTTCAGTCCCGTGGAGAAAGTTTATCTAACGAAGAGATGATACCGATGAAACTGAGAATGCAGATGAAAATGAGGAAATTCCAACAACTCCAGTTAAATACAAAAAAATATTGCTAAAAGATTGGCACTTATAGAGGAAGATTTGCAGGTTTTACTGATAACAATACTGTGGCGAACGTAACATAAAAATTACAAGAAGAGTTTACAATGAGCTCAGTTCCGACACTGAGTTGTACAAAGAGATAATGCATCATAAAAATCGAACAATTTTGGTCAAGTTCTTCACCTGTAAAGTAGATGTTGATGATGATGGAGTATAAGATGGAAGAGGGCGTACCTCAACCTCCTAGTGACTCTCATTTCTCCAACACTACTCTTCCTACTCCTCACACTGTAGTTAACATCCTTTGTGCTAAAGACACCTCCTATTACGATAATGCGATTCTTATTTATTCCCTAACGCATTTCTCTTCCAATGTTTTTCTATATACATATTGTATATTTAGAGATTACTTTCATGGTCGTGTTGAATGGTCGGAAAACGCATCTCATTTTGCAATATGAACATCAATGAGAAAATTAGTTTCAAGTTACCAGACTTCAATGACGGCAAGATTTTCAGGAACGCATTGCTTTTGTAACGTGGAGATTAATATGTGTGTGTGTGTGTGTGTATGTGTGTGTATTTGTGTGTGTGAGAGAGGAAGAGAGAGAGGGAGAGTATGTGTGTGTGTTTGTGTGTGTGAGAGAGGGAGAGAGAGAGGGAAGAGAGGGAGAGAGAGAGAGGGAAGAGAGGTAAAGAGAGAGGGAAGAGAGGGAGAGAGAGAGGGAAGAGAGGGAAGAGAGGGAGAGAGAGAGGGAAGAGAGGG
>NC_069002.1:15852324-15853708 GCF_001194135.2 Octopus bimaculoides
TATATATATGTATGTATGTATCTATGTATGTATTATGTATGTATGTATGTATGTATAAGTATATGTGTATGTATTTGTATACATTTATATATACACATATATAATGCACGTGGCTTAGTGGTTAGGGGCTAGGGCATTTGGCTTACGATCGTATGGTTGTGAGTTCAATTCCCGGCGAGACGTTGTATCCTTGAACAAGACACTTTATTTCACGTTGCTCCAGTCCACTCAGCTGACAAAAATGAGTAGTAGCTGTATTTCAAAAGACCAGCCTTGTCACATTCTGTGTCACGCTGAATCACCTTCAGAACTAAATGAGGTATCATGCACTGGAAATTATGCCATCGCCATCAAACACTGATTATTTTATTTATTTATGCGCCTTTTAAAGCCTAGCCAGGCTCATGGGCCCGGTTTCCCAGTTTCTATGGAGTATGTGTTTCCCCCCAACTGGACGCACCAATTATTACAGGAATAATCGTTGTCTTGGTCTTCTAAAATTTCCTCAGCTCACTGGTTAAATTCTTATATTTCTAAACTTGTTCAATTTCTGTAGTATCGACTCTACTATCATAAGACCTATGATCTTACACCGTTTGTGTATTTTGCCATCTATGATCATATCCGGTCTTCTTGCTTCAGTAGTATGGTCAATCTTTATAGGGAAATCCCACAAGATTTTGTAATTCTCATTTTCTATCATAGTCACTCGTTTGTATTCAGTTTGGTGTTGCTATGAAGTCACACACTCGGCTAACACCCCAATGCACTCTTTTGCCTACATAGTCATGCCTACGTTTATATTCTTTTTGTGCTAGTAGACTGCACTCGCTGAAAAGGTAACTAATGCTTTCGTCTCCTTTACGCAGATTCTACAATTTCTGTCTCAGTTTTGTTGATCTTTGTCTTTACCACATTAATTGTTCTAGGGAATCCTTCTTGAGCGGCTATAATTTGTTATTCTGTCTCGCATTTCAGGTTTCCATCTGTCAACCAGAGCCAGCAATTTTTATTTTCAACTTTCGCAGTTTGTTGCCTAATTTGGACATGTAGTTCCATTTTTTTCCATTTGATTGTTCTGTTGTTGTTGTTGTTGTTGTTGTTGTTGTTGACGTCGTCGTCGTTGTTGTTGTTGTTATTGTTGCTGTTGTTGTTGTTGTTGTTGTTGTTCTTCTTCTTCTTCTTCTTCTTCTTCTTCTTCTTCTTCTTCTTCTTCTTCTTCTTCTTCTTCATCTTCTTGTCCTTCTTCATCTTCTTGTAAATATTATTATTATTATTATTATTGTTCAGTAGTTTTATTTTTATAACGTGCTTTCATTTCATTATCGAGCGCAGCTCTGTGCGCCTTGGATATGTGCTGTGGTTTGCTGTGGTGCTCTCATGT